>NW_027288537.1:0-262197 GCF_037038585.1 Patagioenas fasciata
TTAGATTTGGGTTAGGTTTAGATTTGGGGTTAGGTTTAGATTTAGGTTTAAATTTGGGGTTAGGTTTAGATTTTAGGTTTAGATTTGGGGTTAGGTTTGATTTGGGGTTAGGTTTAGATTTTAGGTTTAGATTTGGGGTTAGGTTTAGATTTGGGGTTAGGTTTAGATTTTAGGTTTAGATTTGGGGTTAGGTTTAGATTTAAGGTTTAGATTTGGGGTTAGGTTTAGATTTGGGGTTAGGTTTAGATTTTAGGTTTAGATTTGGGGTTAGGTCTAGATTTTAGTTTTAGATTTGGGGTTAGGTTTAGATTTTAGGTTAGGTTTAGATTTTAGGTTTAGATTTGGGGTTAGGTTTAGATTTTGGGGTTAGGTTTAGATTTTAGGTTTAGATTTGGGGTTAGGTTTAGATTTTAGGTTTAGATTTTAGGTTTAGATTTGGGGTTAGGTTTAGATTTCAGGTTTATATTTGGGTTAGGTTTAGATTTGGGGTTAGGTTTAGATTTTAGGTTTAGATTTGGGGTTTAGGTTTAGATTTTAGGTTTAGATATGGGGTTAGGTTTAGATTTGGGGTTAGGTTTAGATTTTAGGTTTAGATTTGGGGTTAGGTTTAGATTTGGAGTTAGGTTTAGATTTTAGGTTTAGATTTGGGGTTAGGTTTAGATTTGGAGTTAGGTTTAGATTTTAGGTTTAGATTTGGGGTTAGGTTTAGATTTTAGGTTTAGATTTGGGGTTAGGTTTAGATTTTAGGTTTAGATTTGGGGTTAGGTGTAGATTTGGGGTTAGGTTTAGATTTTAGGTTTAGATTTGGGGTTAGGTTTAGATTTGGGTTAGGTTTAGATTTAGGTTTAGATTTGTGGTTAGGTTTAGATTTTAGGTTTAGATTTTAGGTTTAGATTTGGGGTTAGGTTTAGATTTTAGGTTTAGATTTGGGGTTAGGTTTAGATGTTAGGTTTAGATTTGGGGTTAGGTTTAGATTTTAGGTTTATATTTGGGGTAAGGTTTAGATTTGGTGTTAGGTTTAGATTTTAGGTTTAGATTTGGGGTTAGGTTTAGATTTGGGGTTAGGTTTAGATTTTAGGTTTAGATTTGGGGTTAGGTTTAGATTTGGGGTTAGGTTTAGATTTTAGGTTTAGATTTGGGGTTAGGTTTAGATTTTAGGTTTAGATTTTAGGTTTTGATTTGGGGTTAGGTTTAGATTTTAGGTTTAGATTTGGGGTTAGGTGTAGATTTGGGGTTAGGTTTAGATTTTAGGTTTAGATTTGGGGTTAGGTTTAGATTTTAGGTTTAGATTTGGGGTTAGGTTTAGATTTTAGGTTTAGATTTGGGGTTAGGTTTAGATTTGGGGTTAGGTTTAGATTTTAGGTTTAGATTTGGGGTTAGGTTTAGATTTTAGGTTTAGATTTGGGGTTAGGTTTAGATTTGGAGTTAGGTTTAGATTTTAGGTTTAGATTTGGGGTTAGGTTTAGATTTTAGGTTTAGATTTGGGGTTAGGTGTAGATTTGGGGTTAGGTTTAGATTTTAGGTTTAGATTTGGAGTTAGGTTTAGATTTTAGGTTTAGATTTTAGGTTTAGATTTGGGGTTAGGTTTAGATTTTAGGTTTAGATTTGGGGTTAGGTTTAGATTTGGGGTTAGGTTTAGATTTTAGGTTTAGATTTGGGGTTAGGTTTAGATTTTAGGTTTAAATTTGGGGGTTAGGTCTAGATTTTAGGTTTAGATTTGGGGTTAGGTTTAGATTTGGGGTTAGGTTTAGATTTTAGGTTTAGATTTGGGGTTAGGTTTAGATTTAAGGTTTAGATTTGGGGTTAGGTTTAGATTTTAGGTTTAGATTTTAGGTTTAGATTTGGGGTTAGGTTTAGATTTGGGGTTAGGTTTAGATTTTAGGTTTAGATTTGGGGTTAGGTTTAGATTTTAGGTTTAGATTTGGGGTTAGGTTTAGATTTGGGGTTAGGTTTAGAATTGGGGTTAGGTTTAGATTTTAGGTTTAGATTTGGGGTTAGGTTTAGATTTTAGGTTTAGATTTTAGGTTTAGATTTGGGGTTAGGTTTAGATTTTAGGTTTAGATTTGGGGTTATGTTTAGATTTTAGGTTTGTATTTGGGGTAAGGTTTAGATTTGGGATTAGGTTTAGATTTTAGGTTTAGATTTGGGGTTAGGTTTAGATTTGGGGTTAGGTTTAGATTTTAGGTTTAGATTTGGGGTTAGGTTTAGATTTTAGGTTTAGATATGGGGTTAGGTTTAGATTTGGGGTTAGGTTTAGATTTTAGGTTTAGATTTGGGGTTAGGTTTAGATTTTAGGTTTAGATTTTAGGTTTAGATTAGGGGTTAGGTTTAGATTTTAGGTTTAGATTTGGGGTTAGGTTTAGATTTGGGGTTAGGTTTAGATTTGGGGTTAGGTTTAGATTTTAGGTTTAGATTTGGAGTTAGGTTTAGATTTTAAGTTTAGATTTGGGGTTAGGTTTAGAATTGGGGTTAGGTTTAGATTTTAGGTTTAGATTTGGGGTTAGGTTTAGATTTGGGGTTAGGTTTAGATTTTAGGTTTAGATTTGGGGTTAGGTTTAGATTTAAGGTTTAGATTTGGGGTTAGGTTTAGATTTGGGGTTAGGTTTAGATTTTAGGTTTAGATTTGGGGTTAGGTTTAGATTTTAGGTTTAGATTTGGGGTTAGGTTTAGATTTTAGGTTAGGTTTAGATTTTAGGTTTAGATTTGGGGTTAGGTTTAGATTTGGGGTTAGGTTTAGATTTTAGGTTTAGATTTTAGGTTTAGATTTGGGGTTAGGTTTAGATTTCAGGTTTATATTTGGGGTTAGGTTTAGATTTGGGGTTAGGTTTAGATTTTAGGTTTAGATTTGGGGTTAGGTTTAGATTTTAGGTTTAGATATGGGGTTAGGTTTAGATTTGGGGTTAGGTTTAGATTTTAGGTTTAGATTTGGGGTTAGGTTTAGATTTGGAGTTAGGTTTAGATTTTAGGTTTAGATTTGGGGTTAGGTTTAGATTTGGAGTTAGGTTTAGATTTTAGGTTTAGATTTGGGGTTAGGTTTAGATTTTAGGTTTAGATTTGGGGTTAGGTTTAGATTTTAGGTTTAGATTTGGGGTTAGGTGTAGATTTGGGGTTAGGTTTAGATTTTAGGTTTAGATTTGGGGTTAGGTTTAGATTTGGGGTTAGGTTTAGATTTTAGGTTTAGATTTGGGGTTAGGTTTAGATTTTAGGTTTAGATTTTAGGTTTAGATTTGGGGTTAGGTTTAGATTTTAGGTTTAGATTTGGGGTTAGGTTTAGATGTTAGGTTTAGATTTGGGGTTAGGTTTAGATTTTAGGTTTATATTTGGGGTAAGGTTTAGATTTGGGGTTAGGTTTAGATTTTAGGTTTAGATTTGGGGTTAGGTTTAGATTTGGGGTTAGGTTTAGATTTTAGGTTTAGATTTGGGGTTAGGTTTAGATTTTAGGTTTAGATTTTAGGTTTTGATTTGGGGTTAGGTTTAGATTTTAGGTTTAGATTTGGGGTTAGGTGTAGATTTGGGGTTAGGTTTAGATTTTAGGTTTAGATTTGGGGTTAGGTTTAGATTTTAGGTTTAGATTTGGGGTTAGGTTTAGATTTTAGGTTTAGATTTGGGGTTAGGTTTAGATTTGGGGTTAGGTTTAGATTTTAGGTTTAGATTTGGGGTTAGGTTTAGATTTTAGGTTTAGATTTGGGGTTAGGTTTAGATTTGGAGTTAGGTTTAGATTTTAGGTTTAGATTTTAGGTTTAGATTTGGGGTTAGGTTTAGATTTTAGGTTTAGATTTGGGGTTAGGTTTAGATTTGGGGTTAGGTTTAGATTTTAGGTTTAGATTTGGGGTTAGGTTTAGATTTTAGGTTTAAATTTGGGGTTAGGTCTAGATTTTAGGTTTAGATTTGGGGTTAGGTTTAGATTTGGGGTTAGGTTTAGATTTTAGGTTTAGATTTGGGGTTAGGTTTAGATTTAAGGTTTAGATTTGGGGTTAGGTTTAGATTTTAGGTTTAGATTTTAGGTTTAGATTTGGGGTTAGGTTTAGATTTGGGGTTAGGTTTAGATTTTAGGTTTAGATTTGGGGTTAGGTTTAGATTTTAGGTTTAGATTTGGGGTTAGGTTTAGATTTGGGGTTAGGTTTAGAATTGGGGTTAGGTTTAGATTTTAGGTTTAGATTTGGGGTTAGGTTTAGATTTTAGGTTTAGATTTTAGGTTTAGATTTGGGGTTAGGTTTAGATTTTAGGTTTAGATTTGGGGTTATGTTTAGATTTTAGGTTTGTATTTGGGGTAAGGTTTAGATTTGGGATTCGGTTTAGATTTTAGGTTTAGATTTGGGGTTAGGTTTAGATTTGGGGTTAGGTTTAGATTTTAGGTTTAGATTTGGGGTTAGGTTTAGATTTTAGGTTTAGATATGGGGTTAGGTTTAGATTTGGGGTTAGGTTTAGATTTTAGGTTTAGATTTGGGGTTAGGTTTAGATTTTAGGTTTAGATTTTAGGTTTAGATTAGGGGTTAGGTTTAGATTTTAGGTTTAGATTTGGGGTTAGGTTTAGATTTGGGGTTAGGTTTAGATTTGGGGTTAGGTTTAGATTTTAGGTTTAGATTTGGAGTTAGGTTTAGATTTTAGGTTTAGATTTGGGGTTAGGTTTAGAATTGGGGTTAGGTTTAGATTTTAGGTTTAGATTTGGGGTTAGGTTTAGATTTGGGGTTAGGTTTAGATTTTAGGTTTAGATTTGGGGTTAGGTTTAGATTTAAGGTTTAGATTTGGGGTTAGGTTTAGATTTGGGGTTAGGTTTAGATTTTAGGTTTAGATTTGGGGTTAGGTTTAGATTTTAGGTTTAGATTTGGGGTTAGGTTTAGATTTTAGGTTAGGTTTAGATTTTAGGTTTAGATTTGGGGTTAGGTTTAGATTTGGGGTTAGGTTTAGATTTTAGGTTTAGATTTTAGGTTTAGATTTGGGGTTAGGTTTAGATTTCAGGTTTATATTTGGGGTTAGGTTTAGATTTGGGGTTAGGTTTAGATTTTAGGTTTAGATTTGGGGTTAGGTTTAGATTTTAGGTTTAGATATGGGGTTAGGTTTAGATTTGGGGTTAGGTTTAGATTTTAGGTTTAGATTTGGGGTTAGGTTTAGATTTGGAGTTAGGTTTAGATTTTAGGTTTAGATTTGGGGTTAGGTTTAGATTTGGAGTTAGGTTTAGATTTTAGGTTTAGATTTGGGGTTAGGTTTAGATTTTAGGTTTAGATTTGGGGTTAGGTTTAGATTTTAGGTTTAGATTTGGGGTTAGGTGTAGATTTGGGGTTAGGTTTAGATTTTAGGTTTAGATTTGGGGTTAGGTTTAGATTTGGGGTTAGGTTTAGATTTTAGGTTTAGATTTGGGGTTAGGTTTAGATTTTAGGTTTAGATTTTAGGTTTAGATTTGGGGTTAGGTTTAGATTTTAGGTTTAGATTTGGGGTTAGGTTTAGATGTTAGGTTTAGATTTGGGGTTAGGTTTAGATTTTAGGTTTATATTTGGGGTAAGGTTTAGATTTGGGGTTAGGTTTAGATTTTAGGTTTAGATTTGGGGTTAGGTTTAGATTTGGGGTTAGGTTTAGATTTTAGGTTTAGATTTGGGGTTAGGTTTAGATTTTAGGTTTAGATATGGGGTTAGGTTTAGATTTGGGGTTAGGTTTAGATTTTAGGTTTAGATTTGGGGTTAGGTTTAGATTTGGAGTTAGGTTTAGATTTTAGGTTTAGATTTGGGGTTAGGTTTAGATTTTAGGTTTAGATTTGGGGTTAGGTTTAGATTTTAGGTTTAGATTTGGGGTTCGGTTTAGATTTGGGGTTAGGTTTAGATTTTAGGTTTAGATTTGGGTTTAGGTTTATATTTTAGGTTTAGATTTTAGGTTTAGATTTGGGGTTAGGTTTAGATGTTAGGTTTAGATTTGGGGTTAGGTTTAGATTTGGGGTTAGGTTTAGATTTTAGGTTTAGATTTGGGGTTAGGTTTAGATTTTAGGTTTAAATTTGGGGTTAGGTTTAGATTTTAGGTTTAGATTTGGGGTTAGGTTTAGATTTGGGGTTAGGTTTAGATTTTAGGTTTAGATTTGGGGTTAGGTTTAGATTTAAGGTTTAGATTTGGGGTTAGGTTTAGATTTTAGGTTTAGATTTGGGGTTAGGTGTAGATTTGGGG
The DNA here is from genome assembly GCF_037038585.1 of Patagioenas fasciata. Lineage (NCBI taxonomy): Eukaryota > Metazoa > Chordata > Aves > Columbiformes > Columbidae > Patagioenas > Patagioenas fasciata. The sequence goes on from NW_027288537.1 coordinate 6,151, forward strand.
TTAGGTTTAGATTTTAGGTTTAGATTTGGGGTTAGGTTTAGATTTTAGGTTTAGATTTTAGGTTTAGATTTGGGGTTAGGTTTAGATTTTAGGTTTAGATTTGGGGTTAGGTTTAGATTTGGGGTTAGGTTTAGATTTGGGGTTAGGTTTAGATTTTAGGTTTAGATTTGGGGTTAGGTTTAGATTTTAGGTTTAGATTTTAGGTTTAGATTTGGGGTTAGGTTTAGATTTTAGGTTTAGATTTGGGGTTAGGTTTAGATTTTAGGTTTAGATTTGGGGTTATGTTTAGATTTTAGGTTTGTATTTGGGGTAAGGTTTAGATTTGGGATTAGGTTTAGATTTTAGGTTTAGATTTGGGGTTAGGTTTAGATTTTAGGTTTAGATTTGGGGTTAGGTTTAGATTTTAGGTTAGGTCTAGATTTTAGGTTTAGATTTGGGGTTAGGTTTAGATTTGGGGTTAGGTTTAGATTTTAGGTTTAGATTTGGGGTTAGGTTTAGATTTTAGGTTTAGATTTTAGGTTTAGATTTGGGGTTAGGTTTATATTTTAGGTTTAGATTTGGGGTTAGGTTTAGATTTGGGGTTAGGTTTGGATTTCAGGTTTAGATTTGGGGTTAGGTTTCGATTTGGGGTTAGGTTTAGATTTTAGGTTTAGATTTGGGGTTAGGTTTAGATTTTAGGTTTAGATTTGGGGTTAGGTTTAGATTTGGGGTTAGGTTTAGATTTTAGGTTTAGATTTGGGGTTAGGTTTAGATTTGGGGTTAGGTTTAGATTTTAGGTTTAGATTTGGGGTTAGGTTTAGATTTAAGGTTTAGATTTGGGGTTAGGTTTAGATTTGGGGTTAGGTTTAGATTTTAGGTTTAGATTTGGGGTTAGGTTTAGATTTTAGGTTAGGTTTAGATTTTAGGTTTAGATTTGGGGTTAGGTTTAGATTTGGGGTTAGGTTTAGATTTTAGGTTTAGATTTGGGGTTAGGTTTAGATTTTAGGTTTAGATTTTAGGTTTAGATTTGGGGTTAGGTTTAGATTTCAGGTTTATATTTGGGGTAAGGTTTAGATTTGGGGTTAGGTTTAGATTTTAGGTTTAGATTTGGGGTTAGGTTTAGATTTTAGGTTTAGATTTGGGGTTAGGTTTAGATTTTAGGTTTAGATATGGGGTTAGGTTTAGATTTGGGGTTAGGTTTAGATTTTAGGTTTAGATTTGGGGTTAGGTTTAGATTTGGAGTTAGGTTTAGATTTTAGGTTTAGATTTGGGGTTAGGTTTAGATTTGGAGTTAGGTTTAGATTTTAGGTTTAGATTTGGGGTTAGGTTTAGATTTTAGGTTTAGATTTGGGGTTAGGTTTAGATTTTAGGTTTAGATTTGGGGTTAGGTTTAGATTTGGGGTTAGGTTTAGATTTTAGGTTTAGATTTGGGGTTAGGTTTAGATTTTAGGTTTAGATTTGGGGTTAGGTTTAGATTTGGGGTTAGGTTTAGATTTTAGGTTTAGATTTGGGGTTAGGTTTAGATTTGGGGTTAGGTTTAGATTTTAGGTTTAGATTTGGGGTTAGGTTTAGATTTTAGGTTTAGATTTTAGGTTTAGATTTGGGGTTAGGTTTAGATTTTAGGTTTAGATTTGGGGTTAGGTTTAGATTTTAGGTTTAGATTTGGGGTTAGGTTTAGATTTTAGGTTTAGATTTTAGGTTTAGATTTGGGGTTAGGTTTAGATTTTAGGTTTAGATTTGGGGTTAGGTTTAGATTTGGGGTTAGGTTTAGATTTTAGGTTTAGATTTGGGGTTAGGTTTAGATTTTAGGTTTAGATATGGGGTTTGGTTTAGATTTGGGGTTAGGTTTAGATTTTAGGTTTAGATTTGGGGTTAGGTTTAGATTTGGAGTTAGGTTTAGATTTTAGGTTTAGATTTGGGGTTAGGTTTAGATTTTAGGTTTAGATTTGGGGTTAGGTTTAGATTTTAGGTTTAGATATGGGGTTAGGTTTAGATTTGGGGTTAGGTTTAGATTTTAGGTTTAGATTTGGGGTTAGGTTTAGATTTGGAGTTAGGTTTAGATTTTAGGTTTAGATTTGGGGTTAGGTTTAGATTTTAGGTTTAGATTTGGGGTTAGGTTTAGATTTTAGGTTTAGATTTGGGGTTCGGTTTAGATTTGGGGTTAGGTTTAGATTTTAGGTTTAGATTTGGGTTTAGGTTTATATTTTAGGTTTAGATTTTAGGTTTAGATTTGGGGTTAGGTTTAGATGTTAGGTTTAGATTTGGGGTTAGGTTTAGATTTGGGGTTAGGTTTAGATTTTAGGTTTAGATTTGGGGTTAGGTTTAGATGTTAGGTTTAGATTTGGGGTTAGGTTTAGATTTGGGGTTAGGTTTAGATTTTAGGTTTAGATTTGGGGTTAGGTTTAGATTTTAGGTTTAGATTTGGGGTTAGGTTTAGATTTAAGGTTTAGATTTGGGGTTAGGTTTAGATTTGGGGTTAGGTTTAGATTTTAGGTTTAGATTTGGGGTTAGGTTTAGATTTGGGGTTAGGTTTAGATTTTAGGTTTAGATTTGGGGTTAGGTTTAGATTTTAGGTTTAGATTTGGGGTTAGGTTTAGATTTGGGGTTAGGTTTAGATTTTAGGTTTAGATTTGGGGTTAGGTTTAGATTTGGGGTTAGGTTTAGATTTTAGGTTTAGATTTGGGGTTAGGTTTAGATTTTAGGTTTAGATTTTAGGTTTAGATTTGGGGTTAGGTTTAGATTTTAGGTTTAGATTTGGGGTTAGGTTTAGATTTGGGGTTAGGTTTAGATTTCAGGTTTAGATTTGGGGTTAGGTTTAGATTTGGGGTTAGGTTTAGATTTTAGGTTTAGATTTGGGGTTAGGTTTAGATTTTAGGTTTAGATTTGGGGTTAGGTTTAGATTTGGGGTTAGGTTTAGATTTTAGGTTTAGATTTGGGGTTAGGTTTAGATTTGGGGTTAGGTTTAGATTTTAGGTTTAGATTTGGGGTTAGGTTTAGATTTAAGGTTTAGATTTGGGGTTAGGTTTAGATTTGGGGTTAGGTTTAGATTTTAGGTTTAGATTTGGGGTTAGGTCTAGATTTTAGTTTTAGATTTGGGGTTAGGTTTAGATTTTAGGTTAGGTTTAGATTTTAGGTTTAGATTTGGGGTTAGGTTTAGATTTGGGGTTAGGTTTAGATTTTAGGTTTAGATTTGGGGTTAGGTTTAGATTTTAGGTTTAGATTTTAGGTTTAGATTTGGGGTTAGGTTTAGATTTCAGGTTTATATTTGGGGTTAGGTTTAGATTTGGGGTTAGGTTTAGATTTTAGGTTTAGATTTGGGGTTAGGTTTAGATTTTAGGTTTAGATTTGGGGTTAGGTTTAGATTTTAGGTTTAGATATGGGGTTAGGTTTAGATTTGGGGTTAGGTTTAGATTTTAGGTTTAGATTTGGGGTTAGGTTTAGATTTGGAGTTAGGTTTAGATTTTAGGTTTAGATTTGGGGTTAGGTTTAGATTTGGAGTTAGGTTTAGATTTTAGGTTTAGATTTGGGGTTAGGTTTAGATTTTAGGTTTAGATTTGGGGTTAGGTTTAGATTTTAGGTTTAGATTTGGGGTTAGGTGTAGATTTGGGGTTAGGTTTAGATTTTAGGTTTAGATTTGGGGTTAGGTTTAGATTTGGGGTTAGGTTTAGATTTTAGGTTTAGATTTGTGGTTAGGTTTAGATTTTAGGTTTAGATTTTAGGTTTAGATTTGGGGTTAGGTTTAGATTTTAGGTTTAGATTTGGGGTTAGGTTTAGATGTTAGGTTTAGATTTGGGGTTAGGTTTAGATTTTAGGTTTATATTTGGGGTAAGGTTTAGATTTGGGGTTAGGTTTAGATTTTAGGTTTAGATTTGGGGTTAGGTTTAGATTTGGGGTTAGGTTTAGATTTTAGGTTTAGATTTGGGGTTAGGTTTAGATTTGGGGTTAGGTTTAGATTTTAGGTTTAGATTTGGGGTTAGGTTTAGATTTTAGGTTTAGATTTTAGGTTTTGATTTGGGGTTAGGTTTAGATTTTAGGTTTAGATTTGGGGTTAGGTGTAGATTTGGGGTTAGGTTTAGATTTTAGGTTTAGATTTGGGGTTAGGTTTAGATTTTAGGTTTAGATTTGGGGTTAGGTTTAGATTTTAGGTTTAGATTTGGGGTTAGGTTTAGATTTGGGGTTAGGTTTAGATTTTAGGTTTAGATTTGGGGTTAGGTTTAGATTTTAGGTTTAGATTTGGGGTTAGGTTTAGATTTGGAGTTAGGTTTAGATTTTAGGTTTAGATTTGGGGTTAGGTTTAGATTTTAGGTTTAGATTTGGGGTTAGGTGTAGATTTGGGGTTAGGTTTAGATTTTAGGTTTAGATTTGGAGTTAGGTTTAGATTTTAGGTTTAGATTTTAGGTTTAGATTTGGGGTTAGGTTTAGATTTTAGGTTTAGATTTGGGGTTAGGTTTAGATTTGGGGTTAGGTTTAGATTTTAGGTTTAGATTTGGGGTTAGGTTTAGATTTTAGGTTTAAATTTGGGGTTAGGTTTAGATTTTAGGTTTAGATTTGGTGTTCGGTTTAGATTTGGGGTTAGGTTTAGATTTTAGGTTTAGATTTGGGTTTAGGTTTATATTTTAGGTTTAGATTTTAGGTTTAGATTTGGGGTTAGGTTTAGATGTTAGGTTTAGATTTGGGGTTAGGTTTAGATTTGGGGTTAGGTTTAGATTTTAGGTTTAGATTTGGGGTTAGGTTTAGATTTTAGGTTTAAATTTGGGGTTAGGTTTAGATTTTAGGTTTAGATTTGGGGTTAGGTTTAGATTTGGGGTTAGGTTTAGATTTTAGGTTTAGATTTGGGGTTAGGTTTTAGATTTAAGGTTTAGATTTGGGGTTAGGTTTAGATTTGGGGTTAGGTTTAGATTTTAGGTTTAGATTTGGGGTTAGGTTTAGATTTGGGGTTAGGTTTAGATTTTAGGTTTAGATTTGGGGTTAGGTTTAGATTTTAGGTTTAGATTTGGGGTTAGGTTTAGATTTGGGGTTAGGTTTAGATTTTAGGTTTAGATTTGGGGTTAGGTGTAGATTTGGGGTTAGGTTTAGATTTTAGGTTTAGATTTGGGGTTAGGTTTAGATTTTAGGTTTAGATATGGGGTTAGGTTTAGATTTGGGGTTAGGTTTAGATTTTAGGTTTAGATTTGGGGTTAGGTTTAGATTTTAGGTTTAGATTTTAGGTTTAGATTTGGGGTTAGGTTTATATTTTAGGTTTAGATTTGGGGTTAGGTTTAGATTTGGGGTTAGGTTTGGATTTCAGGTTTAGATTTGGGGTTAGGTTTCGATTTGGGGTTAGGTTTAGATTTTAGGTTTAGATTTGGGGTTAGGTTTAGATTTTAGGTTTAGATTTGGGGTTAGGTTTAGATTTGGGGTTAGGTTTAGATTTTAGGTTTAGATTTGGGGTTAGGTTTAGATTTGGGGTTAGGTTTAGATTTTAGGTTTAGATTTGGGGTTAGGTTTAGATTTAAGGTTTAGATTTGGGGTTAGGTTTAGATTTGGGGTTAGGTTTAGATTTTAGGTTTAGATTTTAGGTTTAGATTTGGGGTTAGGTTTAGATTTCAGGTTTATATTTGGGGTAAGGTTTAGATTTGGGGTTAGGTTTAGATTTTAGGTTTAGATTTGGGGTTAGGTTTAGATTTTAGGTTTAGATTTGGGGTTAGGTTTAGATTTTAGGTTTAGATATGGGGTTAGGTTTAGATTTGGGGTTAGGTTTAGATTTTAGGTTTAGATTTGGGGTTAGGTTTAGATTTGGAGTTAGGTTTAGATTTTAGGTTTAGATTTGGGGTTAGGTTTAGATTTGGAGTTAGGTTTAGATTTTAGGTTTAGATTTGGGGTTAGGTTTAGATTTTAGGTTTAGATTTGGGGTTAGGTTTAGATTTTAGGTTTAGATTTGGGGTTAGGTTTAGATTTGGGGTTAGGTTTAGATTTTAGGTTTAGATTTGGGGTTAGGTTTAGATTTGGGGTTAGGTTTAGATTTTAGGTTTAGATTTGGGGTTAGGTTTAGATTTTAGGTTTAGATTTTAGGTTTAGATTTGGGGTTAGGTTTAGATTTAAGGTTTAGATTTGGGGTTAGGTTTAGATTTTAGGTTTAGATTTGGGGTTAGGTTTAGATTTGGAGTTAGGTTTAGATTTTAGGTTTAGATTTGGGGTTAGGTTTAGATTTTAGGTTTAGATTTGGGGTTAGGTTTAGATTTTAGGTTTAGATTTGGGGTTAGGTTTAGATTTGGGGTTAGGTTTAGATTTTAGGTTTAGATTTGGGGTTAGGTTTAGATTTGGGGTTAGGTTTAGATTTTAGGTTTAGATTTGGGGTTAGGTTTAGATTTTAGGTTTAGATTTTAGGTTTAGATTTGGGGTTAGGTTTAGATTTTAGGTTTAGATTTGGGGTTAGGTTTAGATTTTAGGTTTAGATTTGGGGTTAGGTTTAGATTTTAGGTTTAGATTTTAGGTTTAGATTTGGGGTTAGGTTTAGATTTTAGGTTTAGATTTGGGGTTAGGTTTAGATTTGGGGTTAGGTTTAGATTTTAGGTTTAGATTTGGGGTTAGGTTTAGATTTTAGGTTTAGATATGGGGTTAGGTTTAGATTTGGGGTTAGGTTTAGATTTTAGGTTTAGATTTGGGGTTAGGTTTAGATTTGGAGTTAGGTTTAGATTTTAGGTTTAGATTTGGGGTTAGGTTTAGATTTTAGGTTTAGATTTGGGGTTAGGTTTAGATTTTAGGTTTAGATATGGGGTTAGGTTTAGATTTGGGGTTAGGTTTAGATTTTAGGTTTAGATTTGGAGTTAGGTTTAGATTTGGAGTTAGGTTTAGATTTTAGGTTTAGATTTGGGGTTAGGTTTAGATTTTAGGTTTAGATTTGGGGTTAGGTTTAGATTTTAGGTTTAGATTTGGGGTTCGGTTTAGATTTGGGGTTAGGTTTAGATTTTAGGTTTAGATTTGGGTTTAGGTTTATATTTTAGGTTTAGATTTTAGGTTTAGATTTGGGGTTAGGTTTAGATGTTAGGTTTAGATTTGGGGTTAGGTTTAGATTTGGGGTTAGGTTTAGATTTTAGGTTTAGATTTGGGGTTAGGTTTAGATTTTAGGTTTAAATTTGGGGTTAGGTTTAGATTTTAGGTTTAGATTTGGGGTTAGGTTTAGATTTGGGGTTAGGTTTAGATTTTAGGTTTAGATTTGGGGTTAGGTTTAGATTTAAGGTTTAGATTTGGGGTTAGGTTTAGATTTGGGGTTAGGTTTAGATTTTAGGTTTAGATTTGGGGTTAGGTTTAGATTTGGGGTTAGGTTTAGATTTTAGGTTTAGATTTGGGGTTAGGTTTAGATTTTAGGTTTAGATTTGGGGTTAGGTTTAGATTTGGGGTTAGGTTTAGATTTTAGGTTTAGATTTGGGGTTAGGTTTAGATTTGGGGTTAGGTTTAGATTTTAGGTTTAGATTTGGGGTTAGGTTTAGATTTTAGGTTTAGATTTTAGGTTTAGATTTGGGGTTAGGTTTAGATTTTAGGTTTAGATTTGGGGTTAGGTTTAGATTTGGGGTTAGGTTTAGATTTCAGGTTTAGATTTGGGGTTAGGTTTAGATTTGGGGTTAGGTTTAGATTTTAGGTTTAAATTTGGGGTTAGGTTTAGATTTTAGGTTTAGATTTGGGGTTAGGTTTAGATTTGGGGTTAGGTTTAGATTTTAGGTTTAGATTTGGGGTTAGGTTTAGATTTGGGGTTAGGTTTAGATTTTAGGTTTAGATTTGGGGTTAGGTTTAGATTTAAGGTTTAGATTTGGGGTTAGGTTTAGATTTGGGGTTAGGTTTAGATTTTAGGTTTAGATTTGGGGTTAGGTCTAGATTTTAGTTTTAGATTTGGGGTTAGGTTTAGATTTTAGGTTAGGTTTAGATTTTAGGTTTAGATTTGGGGTTAGGTTTAGATTTGGGGTTAGGTTTAGATTTTAGGTTTAGATTTGGGGTTAGGTTTAGATTTTAGGTTTAGATTTTAGGTTTAGATTTGGGGTTAGGTTTAGATTTCAGGTTTATATTTGGGGTTAGGTTTAGATTTGGGGTTAGGTTTAGATTTTAGGTTTAGATTTGGGGTTAGGTTTAGATTTTAGGTTTAGATATGGGGTTAGGTTTAGATTTGGGGTTAGGTTTAGATTTTAGGTTTAGATTTGGGGTTAGGTTTAGATTTGGAGTTAGGTTTAGATTTTAGGTTTAGATTTGGGGTTAGGTTTAGATTTGGAGTTAGGTTTAGATTTTAGGTTTAGATTTGGGGTTAGGTTTAGATTTTAGGTTTAGATTTGGGGTTAGGTTTAGATTTTAGGTTTAGATTTGGGGTTAGGTGTAGATTTGGGGTTAGGTTTAGATTTTAGGTTTAGATTTGGGGTTAGGTTTAGATTTGGGGTTAGGTTTAGATTTTAGGTTTAGATTTGTGGTTAGGTTTAGATTTTAGGTTTAGATTTTAGGTTTAGATTTGGGGTTAGGTTTAGATTTTAGGTTTAGATTTGGGGTTAGGTTTAGATGTTAGGTTTAGATTTGGGGTTAGGTTTAGATTTTAGGTTTATATTTGGGGTAAGGTTTAGATTTGGGGTTAGGTTTAGATTTTAGGTTTAGATTTGGGGTTAGGTTTAGATTTGGGGTTAGGTTTAGATTTTAGGTTTAGATTTGGGGTTAGGTTTAGATTTGGGGTTAGGTTTAGATTTTAGGTTTAGATTTGGGGTTAGGTTTAGATTTTAGGTTTAGATTTTAGGTTTTGATTTGGGGTTAGGTTTAGATTTTAGGTTTAGATTTGGGGTTAGGTGTAGATTTGGGGTTAGGTTTAGATTTTAGGTTTAGATTTGGGGTTAGGTTTAGATTTTAGGTTTAGATTTGGGGTTAGGTTTAGATTTTAGGTTTAGATTTGGGGTTAGGTTTAGATTTGGGGTTAGGTTTAGATTTTAGGTTTAGATTTGGGGTTAGGTTTAGATTTTAGGTTTAGATTTGGGGTTAGGTTTAGATTTGGAGTTAGGTTTAGATTTTAGGTTTAGATTTGGGGTTAGGTTTAGATTTTAGGTTTAGATTTGGGGTTAGGTGTAGATTTGGGGTTAGGTTTAGATTTTAGGTTTAGATTTGGAGTTAGGTTTAGATTTTAGGTTTAGATTTTAGGTTTAGATTTGGGGTTAGGTTTAGATTTTAGGTTTAGATTTGGGGTTAGGTTTAGATTTGGGGTTAGGTTTAGATTTTAGGTTTAGATTTGGGGTTAGGTTTAGATTTTAGGTTTAAATTTGGGGTTAGGTCTAGATTTTAGGTTTAGATTTGGGGTTAGGTTTAGATTTGGGGTTAGGTTTAGATTTTAGGTTTAGATTTGGGGTTAGGTTTAGATTTAAGGTTTAGATTTGGGGTTAGGTTTAGATTTTAGGTTTAGATTTTAGGTTTAGATTTGGGGTTAGGTTTAGATTTGGGGTTAGGTTTAGATTTTAGGTTTAGATTTGGGGTTAGGTTTAGATTTGGGGTTAGGTTTAGAATTGGGGTTAGGTTTAGATTTTAGGTTTAGATTTGGGGTTAGGTTTAGATTTGGAGTTAGGTTTAGATTTTAGGTTTAGATTTGGGGTTAGGTTTAGATTTTAGGTTTAGATTTGGGGTTAGGTTTAGATTTTAGGTTTAGATTTGGGGTTCGGTTTAGATTTGGGGTTAGGTTTAGATTTTAGGTTTAGATTTGGGTTTAGGTTTATATTTTAGGTTTAGATTTTAGGTTTAGATTTGGGGTTAGGTTTAGATGTTAGGTTTAGATTTGGGGTTAGGTTTAGATTTGGGGTTAGGTTTAGATTTTAGGTTTAGATTTGGGGTTAGGTTTAGATTTTAGGTTTAAATTTGGGGTTAGGTTTAGATTTTAGGTTTAGATTTGGGGTTAGGTTTAGATTTGGGGTTAGGTTTAGATTTTAGGTTTAGATTTGGGGTTAGGTTTAGATTTAAGGTTTAGATTTGGGGTTAGGTTTAGATTTGGGGTTAGGTTTAGATTTTAGGTTTAGATTTGGGGTTAGGTTTAGATTTGGGGTTAGGTTTAGATTTTAGGTTTAGATTTGGGGTTAGGTTTAGATTTTAGGTTTAGATTTGGGGTTAGGTTTAGATTTGGGGTTAGGTTTAGATTTTAGGTTTAGATTTGGGGTTAGGTGTAGATTTGGGGTTAGGTTTAGATTTTAGGTTTAGATTTGGGGTTAGGTTTAGATTTTAGGTTTAGATTTTAGGTTTAGATTTGGGGTTAGGTTTAGATTTTAGGTTTAGATTTGGGGTTAGGTTTAGATTTGGGGTTAGGTTTAGATTTGGGGTTAGGTTTAGATTTTAGGTTTAGATTTGGGGTTAGGTTTAGATTTTAGGTTTAGATTTTAGGTTTAGATTTGGGGTTAGGTTTAGATTTTAGGTTTAGATTTGGGGTTAGGTTTAGATTTTAGGTTTAGATTTGGGGTTATGTTTAGATTTTAGGTTTGTATTTGGGGTAAGGTTTAGATTTGGGATTAGGTTTAGATTTTAGGTTTAGATTTGGGGTTAGGTTTAGATTTGGGGTTAGGTTTAGATTTTAGGTTTAGATTTGGGGTTAGGTTTAGATTTTACGTTTAGATATGGGGTTAGGTTTAGATTTGGGGTTAGGTTTAGATTTTAGGTTTAGATTTTAGGTTTAGATTTGGGGTTAGGTTTATATTTTAGGTTTAGATTTGGGGTTAGGTTTAGATTTGGGGTTAGGTTTGGATTTCAGGTTTAGATTTGGGGTTAGGTTTCGATTTGGGGTTAGGTTTAGATTTTAGGTTTAGATTTGGGGTTAGGTTTAGATTTTAGGTTTAGATTTGGGGTTAGGTTTAGATTTGGGGTTAGGTTTAGATTTTAGGTTTAGATTTGGGGTTAGGTTTAGATTTGGGGTTAGGTTTAGATTTTAGGTTTAGATTTGGGGTTAGGTTTAGATTTAAGGTTTAGATTTGGGGTTAGGTTTAGATTTGGGGTTAGGTTTAGATTTTAGGTTTAGATTTGGGGTTAGGTTTAGATTTTAGGTTTAGATTTGGGGTTAGGTTTAGATTTTAGGTTAGGTTTAGATTTTAGGTTTAGATTTGGGGTTAGGTTTAGATTTGGGGTTAGGTTTAGATTTTAGGTTTAGATTTGGGGTTAGGTTTAGATTTTAGGTTTAGATTTTAGGTTTAGATTTGGGGTTAGGTTTAGATTTCAGGTTTATATTTGGGGTAAGGTTTAGATTTGGGGTTAGGTTTAGATTTTAGGTTTAGATTTGGGGTTAGGTTTAGATTTTAGGTTTAGATTTGGGGTTAGGTTTAGATTTTAGGTTTAGATATGGGGTTAGGTTTAGATTTGGGGTTAGGTTTAGATTTTAGGTTTAGATTTGGGGTTAGGTTTAGATTTGGAGTTAGGTTTAGATTTTAGGTTTAGATTTGGGGTTAGGTTTAGATTTGGAGTTAGGTTTAGATTTTAGGTTTAGATTTGGGGTTAGGTTTAGATTTTAGGTTTAGATTTGGGGTTAGGTTTAGATTTTAGGTTTAGATTTGGGGTTAGGTTTAGATTTGGGGTTAGGTTTAGATTTTAGGTTTAGATTTGGGGTTAGGTTTAGATTTTAGGTTTAGATTTGGGGTTAGGTTTAGATTTGGGGTTAGGTTTAGATTTTAGGTTTAGATTTGGGGTTAGGTTTAGATTTGGGGTTAGGTTTAGATTTTAGGTTTAGATTTGGGGTTAGGTTTAGATTTTAGGTTTAGATTTTAGGTTTAGATTTGGGGTTAGGTTTAGATTTTAGGTTTAGATTTGGGGTTAGGTTTAGATTTTAGGTTTAGATTTGGGGTTAGGTTTAGATTTTAGGTTTAGATTTTAGGTTTAGATTTGGGGTTAGGTTTAGATTTTAGGTTTAGATTTGGGGTTAGGTTTAGATTTGGGGTTAGGTTTAGATTTTAGGTTTAGATTTGGGGTTAGGTTTAGATTTTAGGTTTAGATATGGGGTTAGGTTTAGATTTGGGGTTAGGTTTAGATTTTAGGTTTAGATTTGGGGTTAGGTTTAGATTTGGAGTTAGGTTTAGATTTTAGGTTTAGATTTGGGGTTAGGTTTAGATTTTAGGTTTAGATTTGGGGTTAGGTTTAGATTTTAGGTTTAGATATGGGGTTAGGTTTAGATTTGGGGTTAGGTTTAGATTTTAGGTTTAGATTTGGGGTTAGGTTTAGATTTGGAGTTAGGTTTAGATTTTAGGTTTAGATTTGGGGTTAGGTTTAGATTTTAGGTTTAGATTTGGGGTTAGGTTTAGATTTTAGGTTTAGATTTGGGGTTCGGTTTAGATTTGGGGTTAGGTTTAGATTTTAGGTTTAGATTTGGGTTTAGGTTTATATTTTAGGTTTAGATTTTAGGTTTAGATTTGGGGTTAGGTTTAGATGTTAGGTTTAGATTTGGGGTTAGGTTTAAATTTGGGGTTAGGTTTAGATTTTAGGTTTAGATTTGGGGTTAGGTTTAGATGTTAGGTTTAGATTTGGGGTTAGGTTTAGATTTGGGGTTAGGTTTAGATTTTAGGTTTAGATTTGGGGTTAGGTTTAGATTTTAGGTTTAGATTTGGGGTTAGGTTTAGATTTAAGGTTTAGATTTGGGGTTAGGTTTAGATTTGGGGTTAGGTTTAGATTTTAGGTTTAGATTTGGGGTTAGGTTTAGATCTGGGGTTAGGTTTAGATTTTAGGTTTCGATTTGGGGTTAGGTTTAGATTTTAGGTTTAGATTTGGGGTTAGGTTTAGATTTGGGGTTAGGTTTAGATTTTAGGTTTAGATTTGGGGTTAGGTTTAGATTTGGGGTTAGGTTTAGATTTTAGGTTTAGATTTGGGGTTAGGTTTAGATTTTAGGTTTAGATTTTAGGTTTAGATTTGGGGTTAGGTTTAGATTTTAGGTTTAGATTTGGGGTTAGGTTTAGATTTGGGGTTAGGTTTAGATTTCAGGTTTAGATTTGGGGTTAGGTTTAGATTTGGGGTTAGGTTTAGATTTTAGGTTTAGATTTGGGGTTAGGTTTAGATTTTAGGTTTAGATTTGGGGTTAGGTTTAGATTTGGGGTTAGGTTTAGATTTTAGGTTTAGATTTGGGGTTAGGTTTAGATTTGGGGTTAGGTTTAGATTTTAGGTTTAGATTTGGGGTTAGGTTTAGATTTAAGGTTTAGATTTGGGGTTAGGTTTAGATTTGGGGTTAGGTTTAGATTTTAGGTTTAGATTTGGGGTTAGGTCTAGATTTTAGTTTTAGATTTGGGGTTAGGTTTAGATTTTAGGTTAGGTTTAGATTTTAGGTTTAGATTTGGGGTTAGGTTTAGATTTGGGGTTAGGTTTAGATTTTAGGTTTAGATTTGGGGTTAGGTTTAGATTTTAGGTTTAGATTTTAGGTTTAGATTTGGGGTTAGGTTTAGATTTCAGGTTTATATTTGGGGTTAGGTTTAGATTTGGGGTTAGGTTTAGATTTTAGGTTTAGATTTGGGGTTAGGTTTAGATTTTAGGTTTAGATTTGGGGTTAGGTTTAGATTTTAGGTTTAGATATGGGGTTAGGTTTAGATTTGGGGTTAGGTTTAGATTTTAGGTTTAGATTTGGGGTTAGGTTTAGATTTGGAGTTAGGTTTAGATTTTAGGTTTAGATTTGGGGTTAGGTTTAGATTTGGAGTTAGGTTTAGATTTTAGGTTTAGATTTGGGGTTAGGTTTAGATTTTAGGTTTAGATTTGGGGTTAGGTTTAGATTTTAGGTTTAGATTTGGGGTTAGGTGTAGATTTGGGGTTAGGTTTAGATTTTAGGTTTAGATTTGGGGTTAGGTTTAGATTTGGGGTTAGGTTTAGATTTTAGGTTTAGATTTGTGGTTAGGTTTAGATTTTAGGTTTAGATTTTAGGTTTAGATTTGGGGTTAGGTTTAGATTTTAGGTTTAGATTTGGGGTTAGGTTTAGATGTTAGGTTTAGATTTGGGGTTAGGTTTAGATTTTAGGTTTATATTTGGGGTAAGGTTTAGATTTGGGGTTAGGTTTAGATTTTAGGTTTAGATTTGGGGTTAGGTTTAGATTTGGGGTTAGGTTTAGATTTTAGGTTTAGATTTGGGGTTAGGTTTAGATTTGGGGTTAGGTTTAGATTTTAGGTTTAGATTTGGGGTTAGGTTTAGATTTTAGGTTTAGATTTTAGGTTTTGATTTGGGGTTAGGTTTAGATTTTAGGTTTAGATTTGGGGTTAGGTGTAGATTTGGGGTTAGGTTTAGATTTTAGGTTTAGATTTGGGGTTAGGTTTAGATTTTAGGTTTAGATTTGGGGTTAGGTTTAGATTTTAGGTTTAGATTTGGGGTTAGGTTTAGATTTGGGGTTAGGTTTAGATTTTAGGTTTAGATTTGGGGTTAGGTTTAGATTTTAGGTTTAGATTTGGGGTTAGGTTTAGATTTGGAGTTAGGTTTAGATTTTAGGTTTAGATTTGGGGTTAGGTTTAGATTTTAGGTTTAGATTTGGGGTTAGGTGTAGATTTGGGGTTAGGTTTAGATTTTAGGTTTAGATTTGGAGTTAGGTTTAGATTTTAGGTTTAGATTTTAGGTTTAGATTTGGGGTTAGGTTTAGATTTTAGGTTTAGATTTGGGGTTAGGTTTAGATTTGGGGTTAGGTTTAGATTTTAGGTTTAGATTTGGGGTTAGGTTTAGATTTTAGGTTTAAATTTGGGGTTAGGTTTAGATTTTAGGTTTAGATTTGGGGTTAGGTTTAGATTTGGGGTTAGGTTTAGATTTTAGGTTTAGATTTGGGGTTAGGTTTAGATTTAAGGTTTAGATTTGGGGTTAGGTTTAGATTTTAGGTTTAGATTTTAGGTTTAGATTTGGGGTTAGGTTTAGATTTGGGGTTAGGTTTAGATTTTAGGTTTAGATTTGGGGTTAGGTTTAGATTTGGGGTTAGGTTTAGAATTGGGGTTAGGTTTAGATTTTAGGTTTAGATTTGGGGTTAGGTTTAGATTTTAGGTTTAGATTTTAGGTTTAGATTTGGGGTTAGGTTTAGATTTTAGGTTTAGATTTGGGGTTATGTTTAGATTTTAGGTTTGTATTTGGGGTAAGGTTTAGATTTGGGATTAGGTTTAGATTTTAGGTTTAGATTTGGGGTTAGGTTTAGATTTGGGGTTAGGTTTAGATTTTAGGTTTAGATTTGGGGTTAGGTTTAGATTTTAGGTTTAGATATGGGGTTAGGTTTAGATTTGGGGTTAGGTTTAGATTTTAGGTTTAGATTTGGGGTTAGGTTTAGATTTTAGGTTTAGATTTTAGGTTTAGATTTGGGGTTAGGTTTAGATTTTAGGTTTAGATTTGGGGTTAGGTTTAGATTTGGGGTTAGGTTTAGATTTGGGGTTAGGTTTAGATTTTAGGTTTAGATTTGGGGTTAGGTTTAGATTTTAGGTTTAGATTTGGGGTTAGGTTTAGAATTGGGGTTAGGTTTAGATTTTAGGTTTAGATTTGGGGTTAGGTTTAGATTTGGGGTTAGGTTTAGATTTTAGGTTTAAATTTGGGGTTAGGTTTAGATTTTAGGTTTAGATTTGGGGTTAGGTTTAGATTTGGGGTTAGGTTTAGATTTTAGGTTTAGATTTGGGGTTAGGTTTAGATTTTAGGTTTAGATTTGGGGTTAGGTTTAGATTTTAGGTTAGGTTTAGATTTTAGGTTTAGATTTGGGGTTAGGTTTAGATTTGGGGTTAGGTTTAGATTTTAGGTTTAGATTTGGGGTTAGGTTTAGATTTTAGGTTTAGATTTTAGGTTTAGATTTGGGGTTAGGTTTAGATTTCAGGTTTATATTTGGGGTTAGGTTTAGATTTGGGGTTAGGTTTAGATTTTAGGTTTAGATTTGGGGTTAGGTTTAGATTTTAGGTTTAGATATGGGGTTAGGTTTAGATTTGGGGTTAGGTTTAGATTTTAGGTTTAGATTTGGGGTTAGGTTTAGATTTGGAGTTAGGTTTAGATTTTAGGTTTAGATTTGGGGTTAGGTTTAGATTTGGAGTTAGGTTTAGATTTTAGGTTTAGATTTGGGGTTAGGTTTAGATTTTAGGTTTAGATTTGGGGTTAGGTTTAGATTTTAGGTTTAGATTTGGGGTTAGGTGTAGATTTGGGGTTAGGTTTAGATTTTAGGTTTAGATTTGGGGTTAGGTTTAGATTTGGGGTTAGGTTTAGATTTTAGGTTTAGATTTGGGGTTAGGTTTAGATTTTAGGTTTAGATTTTAGGTTTAGATTTGGGGTTAGGTTTAGATTTTAGGTTTAGATTTGGGGTTAGGTTTAGATGTTAGGTTTAGATTTGGGGTTAGGTTTAGATTTTAGGTATATATTTGGGGTAAGGTTTAGATTTGGGGTTAGGTTTAGATTTTAGGTTTAGATTTGGGGTTAGGTTTAGATTTGGGGTTAGGTTTAGATTTTAGGTTTAGATTTGGGGTTAGGTTTAGATTTTAGGTTTAGATATGGGGTTAGGTTTAGATTTGGGGTTAGGTTTAGATTTTAGGTTTAGATTTGGGGTTAGGTTTAGATTTGGAGTTAGGTTTAGATTTTAGGTTTAGATTTGGGGTTAGGTTTAGATTTTAGGTTTAGATTTGGGGTTAGGTTTAGATTTTAGGTTTAGATTTGGGGTTCGGTTTAGATTTGGGGTTAGGTTTAGATTTTAGGTTTAGATTTGGGTTTAGGTTTATATTTTAGGTTTAGATTTTAGGTTTAGATTTGGGGTTAGGTTTAGATGTTAGGTTTAGATTTGGGGTTAGGTTTAGATTTGGGGTTAGGTTTAGATTTTAGGTTTAGATTTGGGGTTAGGTTTAGATTTTAGGTTTAAATTTGGGGTTAGGTTTAGATTTTAGGTTTAGATTTGGGGTTAGGTTTAGATTTGGGGTTAGGTTTAGATTTTAGGTTTAGATTTGGGGTTAGGTTTAGATTTAAGGTTTAGATTTGGGGTTAGGTTTAGATTTGGGGTTAGGTTTAGATTTTAGGTTTAGATTTGGGGTTAGGTTTAGATTTGGGGTTAGGTTTAGATTTTAGGTTTAGATTTGGGGTTAGGTTTAGATTTTAGGTTTAGATTTGGGGTTAGGTTTAGATTTGGGGTTAGGTTTAGATTTTAGGTTTAGATTTGGGGTTAGGTGTAGATTTGGGGTTAGGTTTAGATTTTAGGTTTAGATTTGGGGTTAGGTTTAGATTTTAGGTTTAGATTTTAGGTTTAGATTTGGGGTTAGGTTTAGATTTTAGGTTTAGATTTGGGGTTAGGTTTAGATTTGGGGTTAGGTTTAGATTTGGGGTTAGGTTTAGATTTTAGGTTTAGATTTGGGGTTAGGTTTAGATTTTAGGTTTAGATTTTAGGTTTAGATTTGGGGTTAGGTTTAGATTTTAGGTTTAGATTTGGGGTTAGGTTTAGATTTTAGGTTTAGATTTGGGGTTATGTTTAGATTTTAGGTTTGTATTTGGGGTAAGGTTTAGATTTGGGATTAGGTTTAGATTTTAGGTTTAGATTTGGGGTTAGGTTTAGATTTGGGGTTAGGTTTAGATTTTAGGTTTAGATTTGGGGTTAGGTTTAGATTTTAGGTTTAGATATGGGGTTAGGTTTAGATTTGGGGTTAGGTTTAGATTTTAGGTTTAGATTTGGGGTTAGGTTTAGATTTTAGGTTTAGATTTTAGGTTTAGATTTGGGGTTAGGTTTATATTTTAGGTTTAGATTTGGGGTTAGGTTTAGATTTGGGGTTAGGTTTGGATTTCAGGTTTAGATTTGGGGTTAGGTTTCGATTTGGGGTTAGGTTTAGATTTTAGGTTTAGATTTGGGGTTAGGTTTAGATTTTAGGTTTAGATTTGGGGTTAGGTTTAGATTTGGGGTTAGGTTTAGATTTTAGGTTTAGATTTGGGGTTAGGTTTAGATTTGGGGTTAGGTTTAGATTTTAGGTTTAGATTTGGGGTTAGGTTTAGATTTAAGGTTTAGATTTGGGGTTAGGTTTAGATTTGGGGTTAGGTTTAGATTTTAGGTTTAGATTTGGGGTTAGGTTTAGATTTTAGGTTTAGATTTGGGGTTAGGTTTAGATTTTAGGTTAGGTTTAGATTTTAGGTTTAGATTTGGGGTTAGGTTTAGATTTGGGGTTAGGTTTAGATTTTAGGTTTAGATTTGGGGTTAGGTTTAGATTTTAGGTTTAGATTTTAGGTTTAGATTTGGGGTTAGGTTTAGATTTCAGGTTTATATTTGGGGTAAGGTTTAGATTTGGGGTTAGGTTTAGATTTTAGGTTTAGATTTGGGGTTAGGTTTAGATTTTAGGTTTAGATTTGGGGTTAGGTTTAGATTTTAGGTTTAGATATGGGGTTAGGTTTAGATTTGGGGTTAGGTTTAGATTTTAGGTTTAGATTTGGGGTTAGGTTTAGATTTGGAGTTAGGTTTAGATTTTAGGTTTAGATTTGGGGTTAGGTTTAGATTTGGAGTTAGGTTTAGATTTTAGGTTTAGATTTGGGGTTAGGTTTAGATTTTAGGTTTAGATTTGGGGTTAGGTTTAGATTTTAGGTTTAGATTTGGGGTTAGGTTTAGATTTGGGGTTAGGTTTAGATTTTAGGTTTAGATTTGGGGTTAGGTGTAGATTTGGGGTTAGGTTTAGATTTTAGGTTTAGATTTGGGGTTAGGTTTAGATTTTAGGTTTAGATTTTAGGTTTAGATTTGGGGTTAGGTTTAGATTTAAGGTTTAGATTTGGGGTTAGGTTTAGATTTTAGGTTTAGATTTGGGGTTAGGTTTAGATTTGGAGTTAGGTTTAGATTTTAGGTTTAGATTTGGGGTTAGGTTTAGATTTTAGGTTTAGATTTGCGGTTAGGTTTAGATTTTAGGTTTAGATTTGGGGTTAGGTTTAGATTTGGGGTTAGGTTTAGATTTTAGGTTTAGATTTGGGGTTAGGTTTAGATTTGGGGTTAGGTTTAGATTTTAGGTTTAGATTTGGGGTTAGGTTTAGATTTTAGGTTTAGATTTTAGGTTTAGATTTGGGGTTAGGTTTAGATTTTAGGTTTAGATTTGGGGTTAGGTTTAGATTTTAGGTTTAGATTTGGGGTTAGGTTTAGATTTTAGGTTTAGATTTTAGGTTTAGATTTGGGGTTAGGTTTAGATTTTAGGTTTAGATTTGGGGTTAGGTTTAGATTTGGGGTTAGGTTTAGATTTTAGGTTTAGATTTGGGGTTAGGTTTAGATTTTAGGTTTAGATATGGGGTTAGGTTTAGATTTGGGGTTAGGTTTAGATTTTAGGTTTAGATTTGGGGTTAGGTTTAGATTTGGAGTTAGGTTTAGATTTTAGGTTTAGATTTGGGGTTAGGTTTAGATTTTAGGTTTAGATTTGGGGTTAGGTTTAGATTTTAGGTTTAGATTTGGGGTTCGGTTTAGATTTGGGGTTAGGTTTAGATTTTAGGTTTAGATTTGGGTTTAGGTTTATATTTTAGGTTTAGATTTTAGGTTTAGATTTGGGGTTAGGTTTAGATGTTAGGTTTAGATTTGGGGTTAGGTTTAGATTTGGGGTTAGGTTTAGATTTTAGGTTTAGATTTGGGGTTAGGTTTAGATTTTAGGTTTAAATTTGGGGTTAGGTTTAGATTTTAGGTTTAGATTTGGGGTTAGGTTTAGATTTGGGGTTAGGTTTAGATTTTAGGTTTAGATTTGGGGTTAGGTTTAGATTTAAGGTTTAGATTTGGGGTTAGGTTTAGATTTGGGGTTAGGTTTAGATTTTAGGTTTAGATTTGGGGTTAGGTTTAGATTTGGGGTTAGGTTTAGATTTTAGGTTTAGATTTGGGGTTAGGTTTAGATTTTAGGTTTAGATTTGGGGTTAGGTTTAGATTTTAGGTTTAGATTTGGGGTTAGGTTTAGATTTGGGGTTAGGTTTAGATTTTAGGTTTAGATTTGGGGTTAGGTTTAGATTTTAGGTTTAGATTTTAGGTTTAGATTTGGGGTTAGGTTTAGATTTTAGGTTTAGATTTGGGGTTAGGTTTAGATTTTAGGTTTAGATTTGGGGTTAGGTTTAGATTTTAGGTTTAGATTTGGGGTAAGGTGTAGTGGTAGCAAATTCGACGAATCCAGACGCCGGCATAAGCTCTTTGATCGAACGGGCGGGCCGGGCGAGAGTAAGGAGTCTAATTCAATGTGAATTTACCATCCGTACTCTTTAATGAACTCTTAAACAACACTGAATATCAATGTCCCCGAGACCACGTTTTTCCAAGCCTTATATACTCTATACCAAAAGGCCATGCGGCAAGTGCAGGCTACAATTGGTTACACTCACAGTCACTCATCCCCCCCCCACTATGGTGATTGGCTGCAGGGCACTGTTCACAGACTGTTCATGCGCAGCGGCAACGCCCCTCCTGCAGCCTGGGTCGAGGGCAGAGCAGCTTCTGTTTACTTTCCTTTTGTCTCTGGTGTCTCAGGGAAATCCTTCCGTGTAGCACAGCCGCATCAAGCCCTGGCTTGTTCACAGCACACAGCCAGTAACTCTCCACAATTCCTCCTTTTTTTTTTTTTTTCTTTTTGGACAAGCCAGGATTGATTAGCTGTGTGTTCTAATCCTTTTTTGATATGTGATAAAAAACAACTTATACATAACATATAAATAACAACAACAATCAACGTAAACAGTGCACTTTGCAATAAACCTGAGGTATTCCATTGCCGTTTAAATATCGCAATGGATTGATTAAACAAATTCCAAGAACTTTGGTTTAAAGATACTCAACTTATAACAAACGATGTGCTGGGTGTTGATAAACTTACTCAAGAGGTAGTGGTGTTTAAAGATCTACTTATATAACTATAGTACGCATACATGTCACAGCTAAATCAATGCAAAGGTTACACCTCACTCTGTGACCTCCGAAGGTTCTGCTGCAGGGAGTTGACTTGGTTGAGTTTGTTTCAACTCCGGCTTTACTGCTCGGCTTGGAACCCACAATGGACCTTGATCTGTGGAGAGACACATATACCCTCTACCATTAAAAATAACAGGTACTGGTCCCTTCCACAATCCAGTGGTGGGATCACGATATCTCACCATGAATTCCGGTAAAGTGTTTTTCCTTCCTAGTCTGATCTGATAATGATGAATGATCACAGGAGGCTCCTCACGATCTCCAGTTAGACATAAATAATTCAAGGTAAACAACACCTTTGCTAAACGCTGTTGACAATCTAACTCTTCCTGCTTCTGTTTGCTCAAATACCCTTTAATCATTTGATGTGCTCCCTCGATGATTCCTTGGCCTGTTGGGGAATGAGGTATACCTGTAACGTGTTTCACTCCCCATTTCATTAGAAAAGTTCTAACTTTCTGGCTAACATAGGCAGGGCCATTGTCTGTCTTAATCTTTTCTGGGACACCCATTACAGCAAAACAAGCTGTGCGATGTTTACATACATGTAGTGCTTTTTCTCCTGGTAAAGCAGTAGCCCATATCATTTTTGAAAAAGTATCAATTGTGACATGCACATATTTAAGTCTTCCAAATTCTGGCACATGTGTCACATCCATTTGCCATACTTCTAAGGCTTTTAAACCTCGAGGATTGACACCGATTCCTATACCTAACATCTGGCTTCCACACTGAGGACATGCCTGTACAATACTTCTTGCTTCATTTAAAGTTAAATCGAATTGTCTTTGGAGACCTCTGGCATTCTGATGAAAGCTCTCATGACTTTGTCTCGCTTGTTGGAATTTATCTGTTGGAGGCATGTGCTGTACTGAACTTACTAAACTATCTGCAATTTGATTTCCTTCACCTAGACCAAGATTCCATTGATGACTGCGGATGTGAATCACACAACAGAGTTCTTTTCTTTGATTTAAAATAGCTCTCAATTGTACAAACAATTTTCCTAATCGAGGATTATTCAATTGTCTTAACAGGGCATTTTCCATTGTGGGTATTACACCTGCTACATACAAAGAATCTGTGACAACATTTAAAGCAGATTTCAGCCAATTATTTAAGGCCCATATTACTGCCGTGAGCTCTAAAGTCTGCAATGAATCCTCTTTTGAACCTTCAATTAAATGCTGTTTCCATTGACTATTCTCTTGCCAGACACATGCTGCCTGGTGTCTTTGTTTTCCTGCATCTGTATATACTGTAAGGCCTTCAACAGGTTTTGCTTTTACTTTGCTTCTCTCTAACCACTGATTTGTTCTAAGGAATTGCCATAGTTTACCTTTTGGTTGTCGTGAATGTACCTTGCCTATAAATCCTAATAATGCATTCTGTATAGGCATCGAATGTCTCAGCCACCATTCTAAATCGGCTCCATTTATCGGAATACTGATGTCATCTGGTTCCTGACCGCTAATTTCTAATATTCGAGATCTTCCTTTTCGAATCAATTCTCCAATTGCTTCTGGTCTCGTTTGAATACTGAATTTTGGTTGGACACTGAGAAAAATCCACTCTAATAATCGCAAATCATTTTCTGTTTTCAATCTGACAGTGGCACAAAAGGAAGAATCTGTAGCAACATCTATGGGGAATTCCCCGTTTTTGTTTTGCCACTGGCAGATGATTGCACACGGATGTTCTAGATTGCTAATAAGGAGGGAAATTGGTCGATCAGAAAGTCTTCGGCTAGACCAATTTGTCTGTACTTTTTGTATAATATCAGAAAGACATTTGAGATGCACGGACTCTAAGCTTATTTTCTTAGCTGGATCACCTCCTTTTAGAAGTGAAGTAAGAGGTGCTATATCATTGTTAGTAATGCCTACGCAATTTCTAATCCATTGTATGTCCCCTAACAATTTTTGGACATCATTTAATGTTTGTAAATCAGTATGTAATTCAATTTTTTGTGGACGAATCTGTGCATCACAAATGGACCAACCAAGGTATTTCCAAGGTGCAGACTTTTGAACTTTCTCTGGAGCTATAACCAACCCCTTTTCTTTGAGTTTGATTGTAATTTGGACTATGGAACTTTCTGTGAACTCAGCGTGTTGACAGAACAGAATATCATCCATATAATGATAAATAATTGTTTGTTTCCATGATGCACGAATAGGTTGAAGTGCCCATGCAACATACATTTGGCACAGTGTAGGAGAATTTTTCATACCTTGCGGTAGCACTACCCACTCATACCTTTTAGCTGGTTCCGCTTTGTTTACTGAAGGCAGTGTAAATGCAAAACGCTGTGTATCTTGCTCATGTAAAGGAATGGTAAAGAAACAATCCTTTAAATCTATAATTAGAATATGCCAATTTTCTGGTAACATTACAGGTGATGGTAATCCAGGCTGCAAAGCACCCATGGCTTGCATTTGATCATTTACCTTTCGCAAGTCATGTAATAATCGCCACTTTCCACTCTTTTTTGGTATTACAAAAATTGGGGTATTCCATGGACTAGTAGAAGGCTTGATATGGCCTGCAACTAATTGCTCTTCTACTAATTCACGTGCCTTTTGCAGTCGCTCTTCTGTTAATGGCCACTGGTCAACCCAAACTGGGCTATCTGTTAACCAGGTCAATGGAGGGTTGGGCAACTGCTTTCCAGTGACCACTAAGGAAAAGGTGAAGTAGTTAACACAGCACCAAGTTGCCCCAAGACGTCACGGCCAATAAGCGCCTCAAGGCTGCTTGGCAATTCCATTACATACACCCTAAGGGTAACACATTGACCTTCAGGGAAACTAATCGAAATGGGATCAACACTTATATTTGGAGTAGTTTGACCCCCTACTCCAGCTACAGTGGAAGAGATTGATTTTTGAAGTTTCCAATTTCGTGGCCATTTGAATTGACTAATGATGGAGACATCAGCTCCAGTATCAAGCATTGCATTTACATCTACAACAACAGTAGAATCAGATTGAAATAGTTGCACACGTAACATGGGACGCTGAGTCATTGATGAGGTGAAGCAAACTGCAGGACCTGTCGATCCAAATCCTTTATCACGCCTTTCTGTTGAGGATGCTGGAGGAACTCCTGGAAGCATTGGTAGGCAGTTTTCCAGTGCTACTACCTGAGCTATTCTACTCCCAGAAGGAATAAAAATTGGCGGATGCAGACTGTAGGCCAGGATTTGAACAGTTCCTGTGAAATCTGCATCAATTATACCTGGTATTACTATAAGACCTTTGATACTAGCAGAAGAACGGCCAATGAATAGGCCTCCAATGAGACTATCTTGTCGAAATAAAGGTCCTTTAGCATTCGTTGGTATTCTATGAATTGCAGTATTGGTCAATGTTATATCTACTGCTGTCTCCACATCAACTCCGAGGCTTCCTGCGGTGCTTGGCTTGTTGAGGTGAAAGAAGCCTGGTTCACAGTTGGTCGCTGATTGGGATACAGGTTCGGAGATGTTCTTTGTGTCTGGTAGCTGCTGAACGTATACCATAGCTTGTGGTTGTTTTGCTTGCTGCAAAATTTTCCAATTGTGTGGTTCCCATACCGCTGTCTGAGTGTTCATATTTTGAATTACCGGTAGGGCTAATTTTGCTGGAGACCAATCACCTTCTAGGATGGCATCTTTGATGACCCCTGACCATCTGCCACGTCGGGGCTGCGGCTGGTCAGTAGAATCTATAGGTACCTTTGATTGCATTGTTTGTGAAGGGCAAGCTGGTTTTTGAAACTCAATTTGTTCCTTATTTTTCTCTACATTTGACACTCTTAAGTTAAGTTGTTCAAGCTTGTTGGTAATGACTTGCAGTAACTGCTCTACTGCTTGGGGTGAGCCCAATGATGTAGGAGGAGGCTCACAAAAAACTTCCGCGGGTGCTTGCGGAGGCAAAGTTTGAGGCGGCCCCGGCCCCGGCGGCGGCGCCGCGGCCGGTCCGGGCCGGGCCCCCACGTTTTTCTCGGAGGGAGGGGGGGTGTCCGGCTCGGGGCAGGGCAGAGGCGGAGCGGTAGGAGGAGGGCGGCACTCAGGGCCTCCCACATCCGGACAGTCGACTAGTTGCACTTCCGTTTTCTTGGCACATTGCCCCAGAGACTCGGAGGGGGAAACTTCCGGTCCTTTGTTTACGAGCCGCGCAGTTTCTAATCCGCGTTGCAGATCGGATTGTGAAAGTATTGGCTGAGCCGGGACCCCGCGACCACCCCGAACGGCAGGCAGACCCCACAGAGTAGCCCACAGGCCCCTCTTTTCTTTTGGACAAGTTTTATCAGTCCAGGTTTGTTCTGGGACAAGCGCCTCCACGGCTCTTAGGGCGGCACGTTGTTCCGATTTCATAACTTCTAATGATTCTAATACGGTTTTCCACAATTCTCTCACAGCTTTAATTTCTTTCTCTTCTTCCCCTCTGATAGTTTTGTCCCACATAGTGTCCCGCACTGATCTCCATTCCGTTGGGGAAAACAAAAGTGGAACTTCTCCAAAGTGTCCCCACTTCTGAGCTAAAAAAATCAATGTGATTAGCTTTTCCTGTGACGATTCAATACCTCTCTTAGAGAGAATAGTCGTCAGCAGTGCCGCGGCTGTTTCAATATCCATTATCTTATCAGCGCGGTCTTAACGTAGGATGCGAGTGGCCAGCTCGACAGGTGCCCGTCTTTTGATACCGGACTAAGCACACTATCCCACACCCCGGCTTGGCTCCGTTTTTTATGAACGCTGCTTACCGCAGTAATTTCGATCCGGAGCGTTATGCTTTGCTAACGATCCATCCCTCTGCTACCATTTGTAGATCTGAAGCGTTATGCTTTGCTAACGAACCATCCTCTGCTACCAAATGTAGTGGTAGCAAATTCGACGAATCCAGACGCCGGCATAAGCTCTTTGATCGAACGGGCGGGCCGGGCGAGAGTAAGGAGTCTAATTCAATGTGAATTTACCATCCGTACTCTTTAATGAACTCTTAAACAACACTGAAGATCAATGTCCCCGAGACCACGTTTTTCCAAGCCTTATATACTCTATACCAAAAGGCCATGCGGCAAGTGCAGGCTACAATTGGTTACACTCACAGTCACTCATCCCCCCCCCACTATGGTGATTGGCTGCAGGGCACTGTTCACAGACTGTTCATGCGCAGCGGCAACGCCCCTCCTGCAGCCTGGGTCGAGGGCAGAGCAGCTTCTGTTTACTTTCCTTTTGTCTCTGGTGTCTCAGGGAAATCCTTCCGTGTAGCACAGCCGCATCAAGCCCTGGCTTGTTCACAGCACACAGCCAGTAACTCTCCACAGTAAGGTTTAGATTTGGGGTTAGGTTTAGATTTTAGGTTTAGATTTGGGGTTAGGTTTAGATTTGGGGTTAGGTTTAGATTTTAGGTTTAGATTTGGGGTTAGGTTTAGATTATAGGTTTAGATTTGGGGTTAGGTTTAGATTTTACGTTTATATTTGGTGTAAGGTTTAGATTTGGGGTTAGGTTTAGATTTTAGGTTTAGATTTGGGGTTAGGTTTAGATTTTAGGTTTAGATTTGGGGTTAGGTTTAGATTTTAGGTTTAGATTTTAGGTTTAGATTTGGGGTTAGGTTTAGATTTTAGGTTTAGATTTGGGGTTAGGTTTAGATTTTAGGTTTAGATTTGGGGTTAGGTTTAGATTTGGGGTTAGGTTTAGATTTTAGGTTTAGATTTTAGGTTTAGATTTGGGGTTAGGTTTAGATTTTAGGTTTAGATTTTAGGTTTAGATTTGGGGTTAGGTTTAGATTTGGGGTTAGGTTTAGATTTTAGGTTTAGATTTGGGGTTAGGTTTAGATTTTAGGTTTAGATTTGGGGTTAGGTTTAGATTTTAGGTTTAGATTTGGGGTTAGGTTTAGATTTTAGGTTTAGATTTGGGGTTAGGTTTAGATTTGGGGTTAGGTTTAGATTTTAGGTTTAGATTTGGGGTTAGGTTTAGATTTAAGGTTTAGATTTGGGGTTAGGTTTAGATTTGGGGTTAGGTTTAGATTTTAGGTTTAGATTTGGGGTTAGGTTTAGATTTTAGGTTTAGATTTGGGGTTAGGTTTAGATTTGGGGTTAGGTTTAGATTTTAGGTTTAGATTTGGGGTTAGGTTTAGATTTGGGGTTAGGTTTAGATTTTAGGTTTAGATTTGGGGTTAGGTTTAGATTTGGGGTTAGGTTTAGATTTTAGGTTTAGATTTGGGGTTAGGTTTAGATTTAAGGTTTAGATTTGGGGTTAGGTTTAGATTTGGGGTTTGGTTTAGATTTTAGGTTTAGATTTGGGGTTAGGTTTAGATTTTAGGTTTAGATTTGGGGTTAGGTTTAGATTTTAGGTTAGGTTTAGATTTTAGGTTTAGATTTGGGGTTAGTTTTAGATTTGGGGTTAGGTTTAGATTTTAGGTTTAGACTTGGGGTTAGGTTTAGAATTGGGGTTAGGTTTAGATTTTAGGTTTAGATTTGGGGTTAGGTTTAGATTTTAGGTTTAGATATGGGGTTAGGTTTAGATTTGGGGTTAGGTTTAGATTTTAGGTTTAGATTTGGGGTTAGGTTTAGATTTGGAGTTAGGTTTAGATTTTAGGTTTAGATTTGGGGTTAGGTTTAGATTTGGAGTTAGGTTTAGATTTTAGGTTTAGATTTGGGGTTAGGTTTAGATTTTAGGTTTAGATTTGGGGTTAGGTTTAGATTTTAGGTTTAGATTTGGGGTTAGGTTTAGATTTTAGGTTTAGATTTTAGGTTTAGATTTGGGGTTAGGTTTAGATTTGGGGTTAGGTTTAGATTTTAGGTTTAGATTTGGGGTTAGGTTTAGATTTTAGGTTTAGATTTTAGGTTTAGATTTGGGGTTAGGTTTAGATTTTAGGTTTATATTTGGGGTAAGGTTTAGATTTGGGGTTAGGTTTAGATTTTAGGTTTAGATTTTAGGTTTAGATTTGGGGTTAGGTTTAGATTTAAGGTTTAGATTTGGGGTTAGGTTTAGATTTTAGGTTTAGATTTTAGGTTTAGATTTGGGTTTAGGTTTAGATTTTAGGTTTAGATTTGGGGTTAGGTTTAGATTTGGGGTTAGGTTTAGATTTTAGGTTTAGATTTGGGGTTAGGTTTAGATTTTAGGTTTAGATTTTAGGTTTAGATTTGGGGTTAGGTTTAGATTTTAGGTTTAGATTTGGGGTTAGGTTTAGATTTTAGGTTTAGATTTTAGGTTTAGATTTGGGGTTAGGTTTAGATTTTAGGTTTAGATTTGGGGTTAGGTTTAGATTTTAGGTTTAAATTTGGGGTTATGTTTAGATTTTAGGTTTATATTTGGGGTAAGGTTTAGATTTGGGATTAGGTTTAGATTTTAGGTTTAGATTTGGGGTTAGGTTTAGATTTGGGGTTAGGATTAGATTTTAGGTTTAGATTTGGGGTTAGGTTTAGATTTTAGGTTTAGATATGGGGTTAGGTTTAGATTTGGGGTTAGGTTTAGATTTTAGGTTTAGATTTGGGGTTAGGTTTAGATTTTAGGTTTAGATTTTAAGTTTAGATTTGGGGTTAGGTTTAGATTTTAGGTTTAGATTTGGGGTTAGGTTTAGATTTGGGGTTAGGTTTAGATTTTAGGTTTAGATTTGGGGTTAGGTTTAGATTTGGGGTTAGGTTTAGATTTTAGGTTTAGATTTGGGGTTAGGTTTAGATTTTAGGTTTATATTTGGGATAAGGTTTAGATTTGGGGTTAGGTTTAGATTTTAGATTTAGATTTGGGGTTAGGTTTAGATTTAAGGTTTAGATTTGGGGTTAGGTTTAGATTTGGGGTTAGGTTTAGATTTTAGGTTTAGATTTGGGGTTAGGTTTAGATTTTAGGTTTAGATTTGGGGTTAGGTTTAGATTTTAGGTTAGGTTTAGATTTTAGGTTTAGATTTTAGGTTTAGATTTGGGGTTAGGTTTAGATTTTAGGTTTAGATTTGGGGTTAGGTTTAGATTTTAGGTTTAGATTTTAGGTTTAGATTTGGGGTTAGGTTTATATTTTAGGTTTAGATTTGGGGTTAGGTTTAGATTTTAGGTTTAGATTTTAGGTTTAGATTTGGGGTTAGGTTTATATTTTAGGTTTAGATTTGGGGTTAGGTTTAGATTTCAGGTTTATATTTGGGGTTAGGTTTAGATTTGGGGTTAGGTTTAGATTTTAGGTTTAGATTTGGGGTTAGGTTTAGAATTCGGGTTAGGTTTAGATTTTAGGTTTAGATTTGGGGTTAGGTTTAGATTTTAGGTTTATATATGGGGTTAGGTTTAGATTTGGGGTTAGGTTTAGATTTTAGGTTTAGATTTGGGGTTAGTTTTAGATTTGGAGTTAGGTTTAGATTTTAGGTTTAGATTTGGGGTTAGGTTTAGATTTGGAGTTAGGTTTAGATTTTAGGTTTAGATTTGGGGTTAGGTTTAGATTTTATGTTTAGATTTGGGGTTAGGTTTAGATTTTAGGTTTAGATTTGGGGTTAGGTGTAGATTTGGGGTTAGGTTTAGATTTTAGGTTTAGATTTGGGGTTAGGTTTAGATTTGGGGTTAGGTTTAGATTTTAGGTTTAGATTTGGGGTTAGGTTTAGATTTTAGGTTTAGATTTTAGGTTTAGATTTGGGGTTAGGTTTAGATTTTAGGTTTAGATTTGGGGTTAGGTTTAGATTTTAGGTTTAGATTTGGGGTTAGGTTTAGATTTGGGGTTAGGTTTAGATTTTAGGTTTAGATTTGGGGTTAGGTTTAGATTTAAGGTTTAGATTTGGGGTTAGATTTAGATTTGGGGTTAGGTTTAGATTTTAGGTTTAGATTTGGGTTTAGGTTTAGATTTTAGGTTTAGATTTGGGGTTAGGTTTAGATTTGGGGTTAGGTTTAGATTTTAGGTTTAGATTTGGGGTTAGGTTTAGATTTGGGGTTAGGTTTAGATTTTAGGTTTAGATTTGGGGTTAGGTTTAGATTTGGGGTTAGGTTTAGATTTTAGGTTTAGATTTGGGGTTAGGTTTAGATTTTAGGTTTAGATTTTAGGTTTAGATTTGGGGTTAGGTTTAGATTTTAGGTTTAGATTTGGGGTTAGGTTTAGATTTTAGGTTTAGATTTGGGGTTAGGTTTAGATTTTAGGTTTAGATATGGGGTTAGGTTTAGATTTGGGGTTAGGTTTAGATTTTAGGTTTAGATTTGGGGTTAGGTTTAGATTTGGAGTTAGGTTTAGATTTTAGGTTTAGATTTGGGGTTAGGTTTAGATTTGG
Source organism: Patagioenas fasciata (assembly GCF_037038585.1). Taxonomy (NCBI): domain Eukaryota; kingdom Metazoa; phylum Chordata; class Aves; order Columbiformes; family Columbidae; genus Patagioenas; species Patagioenas fasciata. Next base: position 36,161 of record NW_027288537.1, read on the forward strand.
AGTTAGGTTTAGATTTTAGGTTTAGATTTGGGGTTAGGTTTAGATTTTAGGTTTAGATTTGGGGTTAGGTTTAGATTTTAGGTTTAGATTTGGGGTTAGGTTTAGATTTGGAGTTAGGTTTAGATTTTAGGTTTAGATTTGGGGTTAGGTTTAGATTTTAGGTTTAGATTTGGGGTTAGGTTTAGATTTTAGGTTTAGATTTGGGGTTAGGTGTAGATTTGGGGTTAGGTTTAGATTTTAGGTTTAGATTTGGGGTTAGGTTTAGATTTTAGGTTTAGATTTTAGGTTTAGATTTGGGGTTAGGTTTAGATTTGGGGTTAGGTTTAGATTTTAGGTTTAGATTTGGGGTAATGTTTAGATTTGGGTTTAGGTTTAGATTTTAGGTTTAGATTTGGGGTTAGGTTTAGATTTTAGGTTTAGATTTGGGGTTAGGTTTAGATTTGGGGTTAGGTTTAGATTTGGGGTTAGGTTTAGATTTAAGTTTTAGATTTGGGGTTAGGTTTAGATTTTAGGTTTAGATTTTAGGTTTAGATTTGGGGTTAGGTTTAGATTATAGGTTTAGATTTGGGGTTAGGTTTAGATTTTAGGTTTATATTTGGTGTAAGGTTTAGATTTGGGGTTAGGTTTAGATTTTAGGTTTAGATTTGGGGTTAGGTTTAGATTTTAGGTTTAGATTTGGGGTTAGGTTTAGATTTGGGGTTAGGTTTAGATTTTAGGTTTAGATTTGGGGTTAGGTTTAGATTTGGGGTTAGGTTTAGATTTTAGGTTTAGATTTGGGGTTAGGTTTAGATTTTAGGTTTAGATTTGGGGTTAGGTTTAGATTTGGGGTTAGGTTTAGATTTTAGGTTTAGATTTGGGGTTAGGTTTAGATTTTAGGTTTAGATTTGGGGTTAGGTTTAGATTTTAGGTTTAGATTTTAGGTTTAGATTTGGGGTTAGGTTTAGATTTTAGGTTTAGATTTGGGGTTAGGTTTAGATTTTAGGTTTATATTTGGGGTAAGGTTTAGATTTGGGGTTAGGTTTAGATTTTAGGTTTAGATTTGGGGTTAGGTTTAGATTTAGGGTTAGGTTTAGATTTTAGGTTTAGATTTTGGGTTAGGTTTAGATTTTACGTTTAGATATGGGGTTAGGTTTAGATTTGGGGTTAGGTTTAGATTTTAGGTTTAGATTTGGGGTTAGGTTTAGATTTGGAGTTAGGTTTAGATTTTAGGTTTAGATTTGGGGTTAGGTTTAGATTTTAGGTTTAGATTTGGGTTTAGGTTTAGATTTTAGGTTTAGATTTGGGGTTAGGTGTAGATTTGGGGTTAGGTTTAGATTTTAGGTTTAGATTTGCGGTTACGTTTAGATTTTAGGTTTAGATTTTAGGTTTAGATGTTAGGTTTAGATTTGGGGTTAGGTTTAGATTTGGGGTTAGGTTTAGATTTTAGGTTTAGATTTGGGGTTAGGTTTAGATTTTAGGTTTAAATTTGGGGTTAGGTTTAGATTTTAGGTTTAGATTTGGGGTTAGGTTTAGATTTGGGGTTAGGTTTAGATTTTAGGTTTAGATTTGGGGTTAGGTTTAGATTTAAGGTTTAGATTTGGGGTTAGATTTAGATTTGGGGTTAGGTTTAGATTTTAGGTTTAGATTTGGGTTTAGGTTTAGATTTTAGGTTTAGATTTGGGGTTAGGTTTAGATTTGGGGTTAGGTTTAGATTTTAGGTTTAGATTTGGGGTTAGGTTTAGATTTGGGGTTAGGTTTAGATTTTAGGTTTAGATTTGGGGTTAGGTTTAGATTTGGGGTTAGGTTTAGATTTTAGGTTTAGATTTGGGGTTAGGTTTAGATTTTAGGTTTAGATTTTAGGTTTAGATCTGGGGTTAGGTTTAGATTTTAGGTTTAGATTTGGGGTTAGGTTTAGATTTTAGGTTTAGATTTGGGGTTAGGTTTACATTTTAGGTTTATATTTGGGGTAAGGTTTAGATTTGGGGTTAGGTTTAGATTTTAGGTTTAGATTTGGGGTTAGGTTTAGATTTTAGGTTTAGATTTGGGGTTAGGTTTAGATTTTAGGTTTAGATATGGGGTTAGGTTTAGATTTGGGGTTAGGTTTAGATTTTAGGTTTAGATTTGGGGTTAGGTTTAGATTTGGAGTTAGGTTTAGATTTTAGGTTTAGATTTGGGGTTAGGTTTAGATTTTAGGTTTAGATTTGGGGTTAGGTTTAGATTTTAGGTTTAGATTTGGGGTTAGGTGTAGATTTGAGGTTAGGTTTAGATTTTAGGTTTAGATTTGGGGTTAGGTATAGATTTTAGGTTTAGATTTTAGGTTTAGATTTGGGGTTAGGTTTAGATTTGGGGTTAGGTTTAGATTTTAGGTTTAGATTTGGGGTAAGGTTTAGATTTGGGTTTAGGTTTAGATTTTAGGTTTAGATTTGGGGTTAGGTTTAGATTTTAGGTTTAGATTTGGGGTTAGGTTTAGATTTGGGGTTAGGTTTAGATTTGGGGTTAGGTTTAGATTTAAGTTTTAGATTTGGGGTTAGGTTTAGATTTTAGGTTTAGATTTTAGGTTTAGATTTGGGGTTAGGTTTAGATTATAGGTTTAGATTTGGGGTTAGGTTTAGATTTTAGGTTTATATTTGGTGTAAGGTTTAGATTTGGGGTTAGGTTTAGATTTTAGGTTTAGATTTGGGGTTAGGTTTAGATTTTAGGTTTAGATTTGGGGTTAGGTGTAGATTTGGGGTTAGGTTTAGATTTTAGGTTTAGATTTGGGGTTAGGTTTAGATTTTAGGTTTAGATTTTAGGTTTAGATTTGGGGTTAGGTTTAGATTTTAGGTTTAGATTTGGGGTTAGGTTTAGATTTTAGGTTTAGATTTGGGGTTAGGTTTAGATTTGGGGTTAGGTTTAGATTTTAGGTTTAGATTTGGGGTTAGGTTTAGATTTTAGGTTTAGATTTGGGGTTAGGTTTAGATTTTAGGTTTAGATTTGGGGTTAGGTTTAGATTTTAGGTTTAGATTAGGGGTTAGGTTTAGATTTAAGGTTTAGATTTGGGGTTAGGTTTAGATTTGGGGTTAGGTTTAGATTTTAGGTTTAGATTTGGGGTTAGGTTTAGATTTTAGGTTTAGATTTGGGGTTAGGTTTAGATTTGGGGTTAGGTTTAGATTTTAGGTTTAGATTTGGGGTTAGGTTTAGATTTGGGGTTAGGTTTAGATTTTAGGTTTAGATTTGGGGTTAGGTTTAGATTTGGGGTTAGGTTTAGATTTTAGGTTTAGATTTGGGGTTAGGTTTAGATTTAAGGTTTAGATTTGGGGTTAGGTTTAGATTTGGGGTTAGGTTTAGATTTTAGGTTTAGATTTGGGGTTAGGTTTAGATTTTAGGTTTAGATTTGGGGTTAGGTTTAGATTTTAGGTTAGGTTTAGATTTTAGGTTTAGATTTGGGGTTAGTTTTAGATTTGGGGTTAGGTTTAGATTTTAGGTTTAGACTTGGGGTTAGGTTTAGAATTGGGGTTAGGTTTAGATTTTAGGTTTAGATTTGGGGTTAGGTTTAGATTTTAGGTTTAGATATGGGGTTAGGTTTAGATTTGGAGTTAGGTTTAGATTTTAGGTTTAGATTTGGGGTTAGGTTTAGATTTGGAGTTAGGTTTAGATTTTAGGTTTAGATTTGGGGTTAGGTTTAGATTTTAGGTTTAGATTTGGGGTTAGGTTTAGATTTGGAGTTAGGTTTAGATTTTAGGTTTAGATTTGGGGTTAGGTTTAGATTTTAGGTTTAGATTTGGGGTTAGGTTTAGAATTGGGGTTAGGTTTAGATTTTAGGTTTAGATTTGGGGTTAGGTTTAGATTTTAGGTTTAGATTTGGGGTTAGGTTTAGATTTGGAGTTAGGTTTAGATTTTAGGTTTAGATTTGGGGTTAGGTTTAGATTTGGAGTTAGGTTTAGATTTTAGGTTTAGATTTGGGGTTAGGTTTAGATTTTAGGTTTAGATTTGGGGTTAGGTTTAGATTTTAGGTTTACATTTGGGGTTAGGTTTAGATTTTAGGTTTAGATTTTAGGTTTAGATTTGGGGTTAGGTTTAGATTTGGGGTTAGGTTTAGATTTTAGGTTTAGATTTGGGGTTAGGTTTAGATTTTAGGTTTAGATTTTAGGTTTAGATTTGGGGTTAGGTTTAGATTTTAGGTTTAGATTTGGGGTTAGGTTTAGATTTAAGGTTTAGATTTGGGGTTAGATTTAGATTTTAGGTTAGGTTTATATTTTAGGTTTAGATTTGGGGTTAGTTTTAGATTTGGGGTTAGGTTTAGATTTTAGGTTTAGATTTGGGGTTAGGTTTAGATTTAAGGTTTAGATTTGGGGTTAGATTTAGATTTGGGGTTAGGTTTAGATTTTAGGTTTAGATTTGGGTTTAGGTTTAGATTTTAGGTTTAGATTTGGGGTTAGGTTTAGATTTGGGGTTAGGTTTAGATTTTAGGTTTAGATTTGGGGTTAGGTTTAGATTTGGGGTTAGGTTTAGATTTTAGGTTTAGATTTGGGGTTAGGTTTAGATTTGGGGTTAGGTTTAGATTTTAGGTTTAGATTTGGGGTTAGGTTTAGATTTTAGGTTTAGATTTTAGGTTTAGATCTGGGGTTAGGTTTAGATTTGAGGTTTAGATTTTAGGTTTAGATTTGGGGTTAGGTTTAGATTTGAGGTTTAGATTTTAGGTTTAGATTTGGGGTTAGGTTTAGATTTTAGGTTTAGATTTGGGGTTAGGTTTACATTTTAGGTTTATATTTGGGGTAAGGTTTAGATTTGGGGTTAGGTTTAGATTTTAGGTTTAGATTTGGGGTTAGGTTTAGATTTTAGGTTTAGATTTGGGGTTAGGTTTAGATTTTAGGTTTAGATATGGGGTTAGGTTTAGATTTGGGGTTAGGTTTAGATTTTAGGTTTAGATTTGGGGTTAGGTTTAGATTTGGAGTTAGGTTTAGATTTTAGGTTTAGATTTGGGGTTAGGTTTAGATTTTAGGTTTAGATTTGGGGTTAGGTTTAGATTTTAGGTTTAGATTTGGGGTTAGGTGTAGATTTGGGGTTAGGTTTAGATTTTAGGTTTAGATTTGGGGTTAGGTTTAGATTTTAGGTTTAGATTTTAGGTTTAGATTTGGGGTTAGGTTTAGATTTGGGGTTAGGTTTAGATTTTAGGTTTAGATTTGGGGTAATGTTTAGATTTGGGTTTAGGTTTAGATTTTAGGTTTAGATTTGGGGTTAGGTTTAGATTTTAGGTTTAGATTTGGGGTTAGGTTTAGATTTGGGGTTAGGTTTAGATTTGGGGTTAGGTTTAGATTTAAGTTTTAGATTTGGGGTTAGGTTTAGATTTTAGGTTTAGATTTTAGGTTTAGATTTGGGGTTAGGTTTAGATTATAGGTTTAGATTTGGGGTTAGGTTTAGATTTTAGGTTTATATTTGGTGTAAGGTTTAGATTTGGGGTTAGGTTTAGATTTTAGGTTTAGATTTGGGGTTAGGTTTAGATTTTAGGTTTAGATTTGGGGTGAGGTTTAGATTTGGGGTTAGGTTTAGATTTTAGGTTTAGATTTGGGGTTAGGTTTAGATTTGAGGTTTAGATTTTAGGTTTAGATTTGGGGTTAGGTTTAGATTTTAGGTTTAGATTTGGGGTTAGGTTTAGATTTTAGGTTTAGATTTGGGGTTAGGTTTAGATTTGGGGTTAGGTTTAGATTTTAGGTTTAGATTTGGGGTTAGGTTTAGATTTTAGGTTTAGATTTGGGGTTAGGTTTAGATTTTAGGTTTAGATTTTAGGTTTAGATTTGGGGTTAGGTTTAGATTTTAGGTTTAGATTTGGGGTTAGGTTTACATTTTAGGTTTATATTTGGGGTAAGGTTTAGATTTGGGGTTAGGTTTAGATTTTAGGTTTAGATTTGGGGTTAGGTTTAGATTTAGGGTTAGGTTTAGATTTTAGGTTTAGATTTTGGGTTAGGTTTAGATTTTACGTTTAGATATGGGGTTAGGTTTAGATTTGGGGTTAGGTTTAGATTTTAGGTTTAGATTTGGGGTTAGGTTTAGATTTGGAGTTAGGTTTAGATTTTAGGTTTAGATTTGGGGTTTGGTTTAGATTTTAGGTTTAGATTTGGGTTTAGGTTTAGATTTTAGGTTTAGATTTGGGGTTAGGTGTAGATTTGGGGTTAGGTTTAGATTTTAGGTTTAGATTTGCGGTTACGTTTAGATTTTAGGTTTAGATTTTAGGTTTAGATTTTAGGTTTAGATTTGGGGTTAGGTTTAGATGTTAGGTTTAGATTTGGGGTTAGGTTTAGATTTGGGGTTAGGTTTAGATTTTAGGTTTAGATTTGGGGTTAGGTTTAGATTTTAGGTTTAAATTTGGGGTTAGGTTTAGATTTTAGGTTTAGATTTGGGGTTAGGTTTAGATTTGGGGTTAGGTTTAGATTTTAGGTTTAGATTTGGGGTTAGGTTTAGATTTAAGGTTTAGATTTGGGGTTAGATTTAGATTTGGGGTTAGGTTTAGATTTTAGGTTTAGATTTGGGTTTAGGTTTAGATTTTAGGTTTAGATTTGGGGTTAGGTTTAGATTTGGGGTTAGGTTTAGATTTTAGGTTTAGATTTGGGGTTAGGTTTAGATTTGGGGTTAGGTTTAGATTTTAGGTTTAGATTTGGGGTTAGGTTTAGATTTGGGGTTAGGTTTAGATTTTAGGTTTAGATTTGGGGTTAGGTTTAGATTTTAGGTTTAGATTTTAGGTTTAGATCTGGGGTTAGGTTTAGATTTTAGGTTTAGATTTGGGGTTAGGTTTAGATTTTAGGTTTAGATTTGGGGTTAGGTTTACATTTTAGGTTTATATTTGGGGTAAGGTTTAGATTTGGGGTTAGGTTTAGATTTTAGGTTTAGATTTGGGGTTAGGTTTAGATTTTAGGTTTAGATTTGGGGTTAGGTTTAGATTTTAGGTTTAGATATGGGGTTAGGTTTAGATTTGGGGTTAGGTTTAGATTTTAGGTTTAGATTTGGGGTTAGGTTTAGATTTGGAGTTAGGTTTAGATTTTAGGTTTAGATTTGGGGTTAGGTTTAGATTTTAGGTTTAGATTTGGGGTTAGGTTTAGATTTTAGGTTTAGATTTGGGGTTAGGTGTAGATTTGAGGTTAGGTTTAGATTTTAGGTTTAGATTTGGGGTTAGGTATAGATTTTAGGTTTAGATTTTAGGTTTAGATTTGGGGTTAGGTTTAGATTTGGGGTTAGGTTTAGATTTTAGGTTTAGATTTGGGGTAAGGTTTAGATTTGGGTTTAGGTTTAGATTTTAGGTTTAGATTTGGGGTTAGGTTTAGATTTTAGGTTTAGATTTGGGGTTAGGTTTAGATTTGGGGTTAGGTTTAGATTTGGGGTTAGGTTTAGATTTAAGTTTTAGATTTGGGGTTAGGTTTAGATTTTAGGTTTAGATTTTAGGTTTAGATTTGGGGTTAGGTTTAGATTATAGGTTTAGATTTGGGGTTAGGTTTAGATTTTAGGTTTATATTTGGTGTAAGGTTTAGATTTGGGGTTAGGTTTAGATTTTAGGTTTAGATTTGGGGTTAGGTTTAGATTTTAGGTTTAGATTTGGGGTTAGGTGTAGATTTGGGGTTAGGTTTAGATTTTAGGTTTAGATTTGGGGTTAGGTTTAGATTTTAGGTTTAGATTTTAGGTTTAGATTTGGGGTTAGGTTTAGATTTTAGGTTTAGATTTGGGGTTAGGTTTAGATTTTAGGTTTAGATTTGGGGTTAGGTTTAGATTTGGGGTTAGGTTTAGATTTTAGGTTTAGATTTGGGGTTAGGTTTAGATTTTAGGTTTAGATTTGGGGTTAGGTTTAGATTTTAGGTTTAGATTTGGGGTTAGGTTTAGATTTTAGGTTTAGATTAGGGGTTAGGTTTAGATTTAAGGTTTAGATTTGGGGTTAGGTTTAGATTTGGGGTTAGGTTTAGATTTTAGGTTTAGATTTGGGGTTAGGTTTAGATTTTAGGTTTAGATTTGGGGTTAGGTTTAGATTTGGGGTTAGGTTTAGATTTTAGGTTTAGATTTGGGGTTAGGTTTAGATTTGGGGTTAGGTTTAGATTTTAGGTTTAGATTTGGGGTTAGGTTTAGATTTGGGGTTAGGTTTAGATTTTAGGTTTAGATTTGGGGTTAGGTTTAGATTTAAGGTTTAGATTTGGGGTTAGGTTTAGATTTGGGGTTAGGTTTAGATTTTAGGTTTAGATTTGGGGTTAGGTTTAGATTTTAGGTTTAGATTTGGGGTTAGGTTTAGATTTTAGGTTAGGTTTAGATTTTAGGTTTAGATTTGGGGTTAGTTTTAGATTTGGGGTTAGGTTTAGATTTTAGGTTTAGACTTGGGGTTAGGTTTAGAATTGGGGTTAGGTTTAGATTTTAGGTTTAGATTTGGGGTTAGGTTTAGATTTTAGGTTTAGATATGGGGTTAGGTTTAGATTTGGAGTTAGGTTTAGATTTTAGGTTTAGATTTGGGGTTAGGTTTAGATTTGGAGTTAGGTTTAGATTTTAGGTTTAGATTTGGGGTTAGGTTTAGATTTTAGGTTTAGATTTGGGGTTAGGTTTAGATTTGGAGTTAGGTTTAGATTTTAGGTTTAGATTTGGGGTTAGGTTTAGATTTTAGGTTTAGATTTGGGGTTAGGTTTAGAATTGGGGTTAGGTTTAGATTTTAGGTTTAGATTTGGGGTTAGGTTTAGATTTTAGGTTTAGATTTGGGGTTAGGTTTAGATTTGGAGTTAGGTTTAGATTTTAGGTTTAGATTTGGGGTTAGGTTTAGATTTGGAGTTAGGTTTAGATTTTAGGTTTAGATTTGGGGTTAGGTTTAGATTTTAGGTTTAGATTTGGGGTTAGGTTTAGATTTTAGGTTTACATTTGGGGTTAGGTTTAGATTTTAGGTTTAGATTTTAGGTTTAGATTTGGGGTTAGGTTTAGATTTGGGGTTAGGTTTAGATTTTAGGTTTAGATTTGGGGTTAGGTTTAGATTTTAGGTTTAGATTTTAGGTTTAGATTTGGGGTTAGGTTTAGATTTTAGGTTTAGATTTGGGGTTAGGTTTAGATTTTAGGTTTAGATTTGGGGTTAGGTTTAGATTTTAGGTTTAGATTTGGGGTTAGGTTTAGATTTTAGGTTAGGTTTATATTTTAGGTTTAGATTTGGGGTTAGTTTTAGATTTGGGGTTAGGTTTAGATTTTAGGTTTAGACTTGGGGTTAGGTTTAGATTTGGGGTTAGGTTTAGATTTTAGGTTTAGATTTGGGGTTAGGTTTAGATTTTAGGTTTAGATATGGGGTTAGGTTTAGATTTGGGGTTAGGTTTAGATTTTAGGTTTAGATTTGGGGTTGGGTTTAGATTTGGAGTTAGGTTTAGATTTTAGTTTTAGATTTGGGGTTAGGTTTAGATTTGGAGTTAGGTTTAGATTTTAGGTTTAGATTTGGGGTTAGGTTTAGATTTTAGGTTTAGATTTGGGGTTAGGTTTAGATTTTAGGTTTAGATTTGGGGTTAGGTTTAGATTTTAGGTTTAGATTTTAGGTTTAGATTTGGGGTTAGGTTTAGATTTTAGGTTTAGATTTGGGGTTAGGTTTAGATTTTAGGTTTAGATTTGGGGTTAGGTTTAGATTTTAGGTTTATATTTGGGGTAAGGTTTAGATTTGGGGTTAGGTTTAGATTTTAGGTTTAGATTTGGGGTTAGGTTTAGATTTTAGGTTTAGATTTGGGGTTAGGTTTAGATTTGGGGTTAGGTTTAGATTTTAGGTTTAGATTTTAGGTTTAGATTTGGGGTTAGGTTTAGATTTTAGGTTTAGATTTGGGGTTAGGTTTAGATTTGGGGTTAGGTTTAGATTTTAGGTTTAGATTTGGGGTTAGGTTTAGATTTTAGGTTTAGATTTTAGGTTTAGATTTGGGGTTAGGTTTAGATTTGGGGTTAGGTTTAGATTTTAGGTTTAGATTTGGGGTTAGGTTTAGATTTTAGGTTTAGATTTTAGGTTTAGATTTTAGGTTTAGATTTGGGGTTAGGTTTAGATTTTAGGTTTAGATTTGGGGTTAGGTTTAGATTTTAGGTTTAAATTTGGGGTTATGTTTAGATTTTAGGTTTATATTTGGGGTAAGGTTTAGATTTGGGATTAGGTTTAGATTTTAGGTTTAGATTTGGGGTTAGGTTTAGATTTGGGGTTAGGATTAGATTTTAGGTTTAGATTTGGGGTTAGGTTTAGATTTTAGGTTTAGATATGGGGTTAGGTTTAGATTTGGGGTTAGGTTTAGATTTTAGGTTTAGATTTGGGGTTAGGTTTAGATTTTAGGTTTAGATTTTAAGTTTAGATTTGGGGTTAGGTTTAGATTTTAGGTTTAGATTTGGGGTTAGGTTTAGATTTGGGGTTAGTTTTAGATTTTAGGTTTAGATTTGGGGTTAGGTTTAGATTTGGGGTTAGGTTTAGATTTTAGGTTTAGATTTGGGGTTAGGTTTAGATTTTAGGTTTATATTTGGGGTAAGGTTTAGATTTGGGGTTAGGTTTAGATTTTAGGTTTAGATTTGGGGTTAGGTTTAGATTTAAGGTTTAGATTTGGGGTTAGGTTTAGATTTGGGGTTAGGTTTAGATTTTAGGTTTAGATTTGGGGTTAGGTTTAGATTTTAGGTTTAGATTTGGGGTTAGGTTTAGATTTTAGGTTAGGTTTAGATTTAAGGTTTAGATTTTAGGTTTAGATTTGGGGTTAGGTTTAGATTTTAGGTTTAGATTTGGGGTTAGGTTTAGATTTTAGGTTTAGATTTTAGGTTTAGATTTGGGGTTAGGTTTATATTTTAGGTTTAGATTTGGGGTTAGGTTTAGATTTTAGGTTTAGATTTTAGGTTTAGATTTGGGGTTAGGTTTATATTTTAGGTTTAGATTTGGGGTTAGGTTTAGATTTCAGGTTTATATTTGGGGTTAGGTTTAGATTTGGGGTTAGGTTTAGATTTTAGGTTTAGATTTGGGGTTAGGTTTAGAATTCGGGTTAGGTTTAGATTTTAGGTTTAGATTTGGGGTTAGGTTTAGATTTTAGGTTTATATATGGGGTTAGGTTTAGATTTGGGGTTAGGTTTAGATTTAAGGTTTAGATTTGGGGTTAGGTTTAGATTTTAGGTTTATATATGGGGTTAGGTTTAGATTTGGAGTTAGGTTTAGATTTTAGGTTTAGATTTGGGGTTAGGTTTAGATTTGGAGTTAGGTTTAGATTTTAGGTTTAGATTTGGGGTTAGGTTTAGATTTTAGGTTTAGATTTGGGGTTAGGTTTAGATTTTAGGTTTAGATTTGGGGTTAGGTGTAGATTTGGGGTTAGGTTTAGATTTTAGGTTTAGATTTGGGGTTAGGTTTAGATTTGGGGTTAGGTTTAGATTTTAGGTTTAGATTTGGGGTTAGGTTTAGATTTTAGGTTTAGATTTTAGGTTTAGATTTGGGGTTAGGTTTAGATTTTAGGTTTAGATTTGGGGTTAGGTTTAGATTTTAGGTTTATATTTGGGGTTAGGTTTAGATTTTAGGTTTATATTTGGGGTAAGGTTTAGATTTGGGGTTAGGTTTAGATTTTAGGTTTAGATTTGGGGTTAGGTTTAGATTTAGGGTTAGGTTTAGATTTTAGGTTTAGATTTTGGGTTAGGTTTAGATTTTAGGTTTAGATATGGGGTTAGGTTTAGATTTGGGGTTAGGTTTAGATTTTAGGTTTAGATTTGGGGTTAGGTTTAGATTTGGAGTTAGGTTTAGATTTTAGGTTTAGATTTGGGGTTAGGTTTAGATTTTAGGTTTAGATTTGGGTTTAGGTTTAGATTTTAGGTTTAGATTTGGGGTTAGGTTTAGATTTGGGGTTAGGTTTAGATTTTAGGTTTAGATTTGCGGTTACGTTTAGATTTTAGGTTTAGATTTTAGGTTTAGATTTGGGGTTAGGTTTAGATGTTAGGTTTAGATTTGGGGTTAGGTTTAGATTTGGGGTTAGGTTTAGATTTTAGGTTTAGATTTGGGGTTAGGTTTAGATTTTAGGTTTAAATTTGGGGTTAGGTTTAGATTTTAGGTTTAGATTTGGGGTTAGGTTTAGATTTGGGGTTAGGTTTAGATTTTAGGTTTAGATTTGGGGTTAGGTTTAGATTTAAGGTTTAGATTTGGGGTTAGATTTAGATTTGGGGTTAGGTTTAGATTTTAGGTTTAGATTTGGGTTTAGGTTTAGATTTTAGGTTTAGATTTGGGGTTAGGTTTAGATTTGGGGTTAGGTTTAGATTTTAGGTTTAGATTTGGGGTTAGGTTTAGATTTGGGGTTAGGTTTAGATTTTAGGTTTAGATTTGGGGTTAGGTTTAGATTTGGGGTTAGGTTTAGATTTTAGGTTTAGATTTGGGGTTAGGTTTAGATTTTAGGTTTAGATTTTAGGTTTAGATCTGGGGTTAGCTTTAGATTTTAGGTTTAGATTTGGGGTTAGGTTTAGATTTTAGGTTTAGATTTGGGGTTAGGTTTACATTTTAGGTTTATATTTGGGGTAAGGTTTAGATTTGGGGTTAGGTTTAGATTTTAGGTTTAGATTTGGGGTTAGGTTTAGATTTTAGGTTTAGATTTGGGGTTAGGTTTAGATTTTAGGTTTAGATATGGGGTTAGGTTTAGATTTGGGGTTAGGTTTAGATTTTAGGTTTAGATTTGGGGTTAGGTTTAGATTTGGAGTTAGGTTTAGATTTTAGGTTTAGATTTGGGGTTAGGTTTAGATTTTAGGTTTAGATTTGGGGTTAGGTTTAGATTTTAGGTTTAGATTTGGGGTTAGGTGTAGATTTGGGGTTAGATTTTAGGTTTATGGTTTAGATTTGGGGTTAGGTTTAGATTTTAGGTTTAGATTTTAGGTTTAGATTTGGGGTTAGGTTTAGATTAGGGGTTAGGTTTAGATTTTAGGTTTAGATTTGGGGTAAGGTTTAGATTTGGGGTTAGGTTTAGATTTTAGGTTTAGATTTGGGGTTAGGTTTAGATTTTAGGTTTAGATTTGGGGTTAGGTTTAGATTTGGGGTTAGGTTTAGATTTTAGGTTTAGATTTGGGGTTAGGTTTAGATTTAAGTTCTAGATTTGGGGTTAGGTTTAGATTTTAGGTTTAGATTTTAGGTTTAGATTTGGGGTTAGGTTTAGATTATAGGTTTAGATTTGGGGTTAGGTTTAGATTTTAGGTTTATATTTGGTGTAAGGTTTAGATTTGGGGTTAGGTTTAGATTTTAGGTTTACATTTGGGGTTAGGTTTAGATTTTAGGTTTAGATTTGGGGTTAGGTGTAGATTTGGGGTTAGGTTTAGATTTTAGGTTTAGATTTGGGGTTAGGTTTAGATTTTAGGTTTAGATTTTAGGTTTAGATTTGGGGTTAGGTTTAGATTTTAGGTTTAGATTTGGGGTTAGGTTTAGATTTTAGGTTTAGATTTGGGGTTAGGTTTAGATTTGGGGTTAGGTTTAGATTTTAGGTTTAGATTTTAGGTTTAGATTTGGGGTTAAGTTTAGATTTTAGGTTTAGATTTGGGGTTAGGTTTAGATTTGGGGTTAGGTTTAGATTTTAGGTTTAGATTTGGGGTTAGGTTTAGATTTGGGGTTAGGTTTAGATTTTAGGTTTAGATTTGGGGTTAGGTTTAGATTTTAGGTTTAGATTTGGGGTTAGGTTTAGATTTGGGGTTAGGTTTAGATTTTAGGTTTAGATTTGGGGTTAGGTTTAGATTTAAGGTTTAGATTTGGGGTTAGGTTTAGATTTGGGGTTAGGTTTAGATTTTAGGTTTAGATTTGGGGTTAGGTTTAGATTTTAGGTTTAGATTTGGGGTTAGGTTTAGATTTGGGGTTAGGTTTAGATTTTAGGTTTAGATTTGGGGTTAGGTTTAGATTTGGGGTTAGGTTTAGATTTTAGGTTTAGATTTGGGGTTAGGTTTAGATTTGGGGTTAGGTTTAGATTTTAGGTTTAGATTTGGGGTTAGGTTTAGATTTTAGGTTTATATTTGGGGTTAGGTATAGATTTTAGGTTTAGATTTGGGGTTAGGTTTAGATTTGGGGTTAGGTTTAGATTTTAGGTTTAGATTTGGGGTTAGGTTTAGATTTGGGGTTAGGTTTAGATTTTAGGTTTAGACTTGGGGTTAGGTTTAGAATTGGGGTTAGGTTTAGATTTAAGGTTTAGATTTGGGGTTAGGTTTAGATTTGGGGTTAGGTTTAGATTTTAGGTTTAGATTTGGGGTTAGGTTTAGATTTTAGGTTTAGATTTGGGGTTAGGTTAGATTTTAGGTTAGGTTTAGATTTTAGGTTTAGATTTGGGGTTAGTTTTAGATTTGGGGTTAGGTTTAGATTTTAGGTTTAGACTTGGGGTTAGGTTTAGAATTGGGGTTAGGTTTAGATTTTAGGTTTAGATTTGGGGTTAGGTTTAGATTTTAGATTTAGATATGGGGTTAGGTTTAGATTTGGGGTTAGGTTTAGATTTTAGGTTTAGATTTGGGGTTAGGTTTAGATTTGGAGTTAGGTTTAGATTTTAGGTTTAGATTTGGGGTTAGGTTTAGATTTGGAGTTAGGTTTAGATTTTAGGTTTAGATTTGGGGTTAGGTTTAGATTTTAGGTTTAGATTTGGGGTTAGGTTTAGATTTTAGGTCTAGATTTGGGGTTAGGTTTAGATTTTAGGTTTAGATTTTAGGTTTAGATTTGGGGTTAGGTTTAGATTTGGGGTTAGGTTTAGATTTTAGGTTTAGATTTGGTGTTAGGTTTAGATTTTAGGTTTAGATTTTAGGTTTAGATTTGGGGTTAGGTTTAGATTTTAGGTTTAGATTTGGGGTTAGGTTTAGATTTTAGGTTTAGATTTGGGGTTAGGTTTAGATTTTAGGTTTAGATTTGGGGTTAGGTTTAGATTTTAGGTTAGGTTTAGATTTTAGGTTTAGATTTGGGGTTAGTTTTAGATTTGGGGTTAGGTTTAGATTTTAGGTTTAGACTTGGGGTTAGGTTTAGAATTGGGGTTAGGTTTAGATTTTAGGTTTAGATTTGGGGTTAGGTTTAGATTTTAGGTTTAGATATGGGGTTAGGTTTAGATTTGGGGTTAGGTTTAGATTTTAGGTTTAGATTTGGTGTTAGGTTTAGATTTGGAGTTAGGTTTAGATTTTAGGTTTAGATTTGGGGTTAGGTTTAGATTTGGATTTAGGTTTAGATTTTAGGTTTAGATTTGGGGTTAGGTTTAGATTTTAGGTTTAGATTTGGGGTTAGGTTTAGATTTTAGGTTTAGATTTGGGGTTAGGTTTAGATTTTAGGTTTAGATTTTAGGTTTAGATTTGGGGTTAGGTTTAGATTTGGGGTTAGGTTTAGATTTTAGGTTTAGATTTGGGGTTAGGTTTAGATTTTAGGTTTAGATTTTAGGTTTAGATTTGGGGTTAGGTTTAGATTTTAGGTTTAGATTTGGGGTTAGGTTTAGATTTTAGGTTTAGATTTGGGGTTAGGTTTAGATTTTAGGTTTATATTTGGGGTAAGGTTTAGATTTTGGGGTTAGGTTTAGATTTTAGGTTTAGATTTTAGGTTTAGATTTGGGGTTAGGTTTAGATTTAAGGTTTAGATTTGGGGTTAGGTTTAGATTTTAGGTTTAGATTTTAGGTTTAGATTTGGGGTTAGGTTTAGATTTTAGGTTTAGATTTGGGGTTAGGTTTAGATTTGGGGTTAGGTTTAGATTTTAGGTTTAGATTTGGGGTTAGGTTTAGATTTTAGGTTTAGATTTTAGGTTTAGATTTGGGGTTAGGTTTAGATTTGGGGTTAGGTTTAGATTTTAGGTTTAGATTTGGGGTTAGGTTTAGATTTTAGGTTTAGATTTTAGGTTTAGATTTTAGGTTTAGATTTGGGGTTAGGTTTAGATTTTAGGTTTAGATTTGGGGTTAGGTTTAGATTTTAGGTTTAAATTTGGGGTTATGTTTAGATTTTAGGTTTATATTTGGGGTAAGGTTTAGATTTGGGATTAGGTTTAGATTTTAGGTTTAGATTTGGGGTTAGGTTTAGATTTGGGGTTAGGATTAGATTTTAGGTTTAGATTTGGGGTTAGGTTTAGATTTTAGGTTTAGATATGGGGTTAGGTTTAGATTTGGGGTTAGGTTTAGATTTTAGGTTTAGATTTGGGGTTAGGTTTAGATTTTAGGTTTAGATTTTAAGTTTAGATTTGGGGTTAGGTTTAGATTTTAGGTTTAGATTTGGGGTTAGGTTTAGATTTTAGGTTTAGATTTGGGGTTAGGTTTAGATTTGGGGTTAGGTTTAGATTTTAGGTTTAGAATTGGAGTTAGGTTTAGATTTTAGGTTTATATTTGGGGTAAGGTTTAGATTTGGGGTTAGGTTTAGATTTTAGGTTTAGATTTGGGGTTAGGTTTAGATTTAAGGTTTAGATTTGGGGTTAGGTTTAGATTTGGGGTTAGGTTTAGATTTTAGGTTTAGATTTGGGGTTAGGTTTAGATTTTAGGTTTAGATTTGGGGTTAGGTTTAGATTTTAGGTTAGGTTTAGATTTAAGGTTTAGATTTTAGGTTTAGATTTGGGGTTAGGTTTAGATTTTAGGTTTAGATTTGGGGTTAGGTTTAGATTTTAGGTTTAGATTTTAGGTTTAGATTTGGGGTTAGGTTTATATTTTAGGTTTAGATTTGGGGTTAGGTTTAGATTTTAGGTTTAGATTTTAGGTTTAGATTTGGGGTTAGGTTTATATTTTAGGTTTAGATTTGGGGTTAGGTTTAGATTTCAGGTTTATATTTGGGGTTAGGTTTAGATTTGGGGTTAGGTTTAGATTTTAGGTTTAGATTTGGGGTTAGGTTTAGAATTCGGGTTAGGTTTAGATTTTAGGTTTAGATTTGGGGTTAGGTTTAGATTTGGAGTTAGGTTTAGATTTTAGGTTTAGATTTGGGGTTAGGTTTAGATTTGGAGTTAGGTTTAGATTTTAGGTTTAGATTTGGGGTTAGGTTTAGATTTTAGGTTTAGATTTGGGGTTAGGTTTAGATTTTAGGTTTAGATTTGGGGTTAGGTGTAGATTTGGGGTTAGGTTTAGATTTTAGGTTTAGATTTGGGGTTAGGTTTAGATTTTAGGTTTAGATTTTAGGTTTAGATTTGGGGTTAGGTTTAGATTTTAGGTTTAGATTTGGGGTTAGGTTTAGATTTTAGGTTTATATTTGGGGTTAGGTTTAGATTTTAGGTTTATATTTGGGGTAAGGTTTAGATTTGGGGTTAGGTTTAGATTTTAGGTTTAGATTTGGGGTTAGGTTTAGATTTAGGGTTAGGTTTAGATTTTAGGTTTAGATTTTGGGTTAGGTTTAGATTTTAGGTTTAGATATGGGGTTAGGTTTAGATTTGGGGTTAGGTTTAGATTTTAGGTTTAGATTTGGGGTTAGGTTTAGATTTGGAGTTAGGTTTAGATTTTAGGTTTAGATTTGGGGTTAGGTTTAGATTTTAGGTTTAGATTTGGGTTTCGGTTTAGATTTTAGGTTTAGATTTGGGGTTAGGTTTAGATTTGGGGTTAGGTTTAGATTTTAGGTTTAGATTTGCGGTTACGTTTAGATTTTAGGTTTAGATTTTAGGTTTAGATTTGGGGTTAGGTTTAGATGTTAGGTTTAGATTTGGGGTTAGGTTTAGATTTGGGGTTAGGTTTAGATTTTAGGTTTAAATTTGGGGTTAGGTTTAGATTTTAGGTTTAGATTTGGGGTTAGGTTTAGATTTGGGGTTAGGTTTAGATTTTAGGTTTAGATTTGGGGTTAGGTTTAGATTTAAGGTTTAGATTTGGGGTTAGATTTAGATTTGGGGTTAGGTTTAGATTTTAGGTTTAGATTTGGGTTTAGGTTTAGATTTTAGGTTTAGATTTGGGGTTAGGTTTAGATTTGGGGTTAGGTTTAGATTTTAGGTTTAGATTTGGGGTTAGGTTTAGATTTGGGGTTAGGTTTAGATTTTAGGTTTAGATTTGGGGTTAGGTTTAGATTTGGGGTTAGGTTTAGATTTTAGGTTTAGATTAGGGGTTAGGTTTAGATTTTAGGTTTAGATTTTAGGTTTAGATCTGGGGTTAGCTTTAGATTTTAGGTTTAGATTTGGGGTTAGGTTTAGATTTTAGGTTTAGATTTGGGGTTAGGTTTACATTTTAGGTTTATATTTGGGGTAAGGTTTAGATTTGGGGTTAGGTTTAGATTTTAGGTTTAGATTTGGGGTTAGGTTTAGATTTTAGGTTTAGATTTGGGGTTAGGTTTAGATTTTAGGTTTAGATATGGGGTTAGGTTTAGATTTGGGGTTAGGTTTAGATTTTAGGTTTAGATTTGGGGTTAGGTTTAGATTTGGAGTTAGGTTTAGATTTTAGGTTTAGATTTGGGGTTAGGTTTAGATTTTAGGTTTAGATTTGGGGTTAGGTTTAGATTTTAGGTTTAGATTTGGGGTTAGGTGTAGATTTGGGGTTAGATTTTAGGTTTATGGTTTAGATTTGGGGTTAGGTTTAGATTTTAGGTTTAGATTTTAGGTTTAGATTTGGGGTTAGGTTTAGATTTGGGGTTAGGTTTAGATTTTAGGTTTAGATTTGGGGTAAGGTTTAGATTTGGGGTTAGGTTTAGATTTTAGGTTTAGATTTGGGGTTAGGTTTAGATTTTAGGTTTAGATTTGGGGTTAGGTTTAGATTTGGGGTTAGGTTTAGATTTGGGGTTAGGTTTAGATTTTAGGTTTAGATTTGGGGTTAGGTTTAGATTTAAGTTTTAGATTTGGGGTTAGGTTTAGATTTTAGGTTTAGATTTTAGGTTTAGATTTGGGGTTAGGTTTAGATTATAGGTTTAGATTTGGGGTTAGGTTTAGATTTTAGGTTTATATTTGGTGTAAGGTTTAGATTTGGGGTTAGGTTTAGATTTTAGGTTTAGATTTGGGGTTAGGTTTAAATTTTAGGTTTAGATTTGGGGTTAGGTGTAGATTTGGGGTTAGGTTTAGATTTTAGGTTTAGATTTGGGGTTAGGTTTAGATTTTAGGTTTAGATTTTAGGTTTAGATTTGGGGTTAGGTTTAGATTTTAGGTTTAGATTTGGGGTTAGGTTTAGATTTTAGGTTTAGATTTGGGGTTAGGTTTAGATTTGGGGTTAGGTTTAGATTTTAGGTTTAGATTTTAGGTTTAGATTTGGGGTTAGGTTTAGATTTTAGGTTTAGATTTGGGGTTAGGTTTAGATTTGGGGTTAGGTTTAGATTTTAGGTTTAGATTTGGGGTTAGGTTTAGATTTGGGGTTAGGTTTAGATTTTAGGTTTAGATTTGGGGTTAGGTTTAAATTTTAGGTTTAGATTTGGGGTTAGGTGTAGATTTGGGGTTAGGTTTAGATTTTAGGTTTAGATTTGGGGTTAGGTTTAGATTTTAGGTTTAGATTTTAGGTTTAGATTTGGGGTTAGGTTTAGATTTTAGGTTTAGATTTGGGGTTAGGTTTAGATTTTAGGTTTAGATTTGGGGTTAGGTTTAGATTTGGGGTTAGGTTTAGATTTTAGGTTTAGTTTTGGGGTTTAGGTTTAGATTTAAGGTTTAGATTTGGGGTTAGGTTTAGATTTGAGGTTAGGTTTAGATTTTAGGTTTAGATTTGGGGTTAGGTTTAGATTTTAGGTTTAGATTTGGGGTTAGGTTTAGATTTGGGGTTAGGTTTAGATTTTAGGTTTAGATTTGGGGTTAGGTTTAGATTTGGGGTTAGGTTTAGATTTTAGGTTTAGATTTGGGGTTAGGTTTAGATTTGGGGTTAGGTTTAGATTTTAGGTTTAGATTTGGGTTTAGGTTTAGATTTAAGGTTTAGATTTGGGGTTAGGTTTAGATTTTAGGTTTAGATTTGGGGTTAGGTTTAGATTTTAGGTTTAGATTTGGGGTTAGGTTTAGATTTTAGGTTAGGTTTAGATTTTAGGTTTAGATTTGGGGTTAGTTTTAGATTTGGGGTTAGGTTTAGATTTTAGGTTTAGACTTGGGGTTAGGTTTAGAATTGGGGTTAGGTTTAGATTTTAGGTTTAGATTTGGGGTTAGGTTTAGATTTTAGGTTTAGATATGGGGTTAGGTTTAGATTTGGGGTTAGGTTTAGATTTTAGGTTTAGATTTGGGGTTAGGTTTAGATTTGGAGTTAGGTTTAGATTTTAGGTTTAGATTTGGGGTTAGGTTTAGATTTGGGGTTAGGTTTAGATTTTAGGTTTAGATTTGGGGTTAGGTTTAGATTTTAGGTTTAGATTTGGGGTTAGGTTTAGATTTTAGGTTTAGATTTGGGGTTAGGTTTAGATTTTAGGTTTAGATTTTAGGTTTAGATTTGGGGTTAGGTTTAGATTTGGGGTTAGGTTTAGATTTTAGGTTTAGATTTGGGGTTAGGTTTAGATTTTAGGTTTAGATTTTAGGTTTAGATTTGGGGTTAGGTTTAGATTTTAGGTTTAGATTTTAGGTTTAGATTTGGGGTTAGGTTTAGATTTTAGGTTTAGATTTGGGGTTAGGTTTAGATTTTAGGTTTATATTTGGGGTAAGGTTTAGATTTGGGGTTAGGTTTAGATTTGGGGTTAGGTTTAGATTTTAGGTTTAGATTTGGGGTTAGGTTTAGATTTTAGGTTTAGATTTGGGGTTAGGTTTAGATTTGGGGTTAGGTTTAGATTTTAGGTTTAGACTTGGGGTTAGGTTTAGAATTGGGGTTAGGTTTAGATTTTGGGTTTAGATTTGGGGTTAGGTTTAGATTTTATGTTTAGATATGGGGTTAGGTTTAGATTTGGGGTTAGGTTTAGATTTTAGGTTTAGATTTGGGGTTAGGTTTAGATTTGGAGTTAGGTTTAGATTTTAGGTTTAGATTTGGGGTTAGGTTTAGATTTGGAGTTAGGTTTAGATTTTAGGTTTAGATTTGGGGTTAGGTTTAGATTTTAGGTTTAGATTTGGGGTTAGGTTTAGATTTTAGGTTTATATTTGGGGTTAGGTTTAGATTTTAGGTTTAGATTTTAGGTTTAGATTTGGGGTTAGGTTTAGATTTTAGGTTTAGATTTGGGGTTAGGTTTAGATTTTAGGTTTAGATTTTAGGTTTAGATTTGGGGTTAGGTTTAGATTTTAGGTTTAGATTTGGGGTTAGGTTTAGATTTTAGGTTTAGATTTGGGGTTAGGTTTAGATTTTAGGTTTATATTTGGGGTAAGGTTTAGATTTGGGGTTAGGTTTAGATTTTAGGTTTAGATTTTAGGTTTAGATTTGGGGTTAGGTTTAGATTTAAGGTTTAGATTTGGGGTTAGGTTTAGATTTTAGGTTTAGATTTTAGGTTTAGATTTGGGTCTAGGTTTAGATTTTAGGTTTAGATTTGGGGTTAGGTTTAGATTTGGGGTTAGGTTTAGATTTTAGGTTTAGATTTGGGGTTAGGTTTAGATTTTAGGTTTAGATTTTAGGTTTAGATTTGGGGTTAGGTTTAGATTTGGGGTTAGGTTTAGATTTTAGGTTTAGATTTGGGGTTAGGTTTAGATTTTAGGTTTAGATTTTAGGTTTAGATTTGGGGTTAGGTTTAGATTTTAGGTTTAGATTTGGGGTTAGGTTTAGATTTTAGGTTTAAATTTGGGGTTATGTTTAGATTTTAGGTTTATATTTGGGGTAAGGTTTAGATTTGGGATTAGGTTTAGATTTTAGGTTTAGATTTGGGGTTAGGATTAGATTTGGGGTTAGGATTAGATTTTAGGTTTAGATTTGGGGTTAGGTTTAGATTTTAGGTTTAGATATGGGGTTAGGTTTAGATTTGGGGCTAGGTTTAGATTTTAGGTTTAGATTTGGGGTTAGGTTTAGATTTTAGGTTTAGATTTTAAGTTTAGATTTGGGGTTAGGTTTAGATTTTAGGTTTAGATTTGGGGTTAGGTTTAGATTTGGGGTTAGGTTTAGATTTTAGGTTTAGATTTGGGGTTAGGTTTAGATTTTAGGTTTAGATATGGGGTTAGGTTTAGATTTTAGGTTTATATTTGGGGTAAGGTTTAGATTTGGGATTAGGTTTAGATTTTAGGTTTAGATTTGGGGTTAGGTTTAGATTTAAGGTTTAGATTTGGGGTTAGGTTTAGATTTTAGGTTTAGATTTGGGGTTAGGTTTAGATTTTAGGTTTAGATTTGGGGTTAGGTTTAGATTTTAGGTTAGGTTTAGATTTTAGGTTTAGATTTTAGGTTTAGATTTGGGGTTAGGTTTAGATTTTAGGTTTAGATTTGGGGTTAGGTTTAGATTTTAGGTTTAGATTTTAGGTTTAGATTTTGGGTTAGGTTTAGATTTTAGGTTTAGATATGGGGTTAGGTTTAGATTTTAGGTTTAGATTTTAGGTTTAGATTTGGGGTTAGGTTTATATTTTAGGTTTAGATTTGGGGTTAGGTTTAGATTTCAGGTTTAGATTTGGGGTTAGGTTTAGATTTGGGGTTAGGTTTAGATTTTAGGTTTAGATTTGGGGTTAGGTTTAGATTTGGAGTTAGGTTTAGATTTTAGGTTTAGATTTGGGGTTAGGTTTAGATTTGGAGTTAGGTTTAGATTTTAGGTTTAGATTTGGGGTTAGGTTTAGATTTTAGGTTTAGATTTGGGGTTAGGTTTAGATTTTAGGTTTAGATTTGGGGTTAGGTGTAGATTTGGGGTTAGGTTTAGATTTTAGGTTTAGATTTGGGGTTAGGTTTAGATTTGGGGTTAGGTTTAGATTTTAGGTTTAGATTTGGGGTTAGGTTTAGATTTTAGGTTTAGATTTTAGGTTTAGATTTGGGGTTAGGTTTAGATTTTAGGTTTAGATTTGGGGTTA
Source organism: Patagioenas fasciata (assembly GCF_037038585.1). Lineage (NCBI taxonomy): Eukaryota > Metazoa > Chordata > Aves > Columbiformes > Columbidae > Patagioenas > Patagioenas fasciata. The sequence continues at coordinate 58,816 of NW_027288537.1, forward strand.
GGTTTAGATTTTAGGTTTATATTTGGGGTAAGGTTTAGATTTGGGGTTAGGTTTAGATTTTAGGTTTAGATTTGGGGTTAGGTTTAGATTTAGGGTTAGGTTTAGATTTTAGGTTTAGATTTTGGGTTAGGTTTAGATTTTAGGTTTAGATATGGGGTTAGGTTTAGATTTGGGGTTAGGTTTAGATTTTAGGTTTAGATTTGGGGTTAGGTTTAGATTTGGAGTTAGGTTTAGATTTTAGGTTTAGATTTGGGGTTAGGTTTAGATTTTAGGTTTAGATTTGGGTTTAGGTTTAGATTTTAGGTTTAGATTTGGGGTTAGGTGTAGATTTGGGGTTAGGTTTAGATTTTAGGTTTAGATTTGCGGTTACGTTTAGATTTTAGGTTTAGATTTTAGGTTTAGATTTGGGGTTAGGTTTAGATGTTAGGTTTAGATTTGGGGTTAGGTTTAGATTTGGGGTTAGGTTTAGATTTTAGGTTTAGATTTGGGGTTAGGTTTAGATTTTAGGTTTAAATTTGGGGTTAGGTTTAGATTTTAGGTTTAGATTTGGGGTTAGGTTTAGATTTGGGGTTAGGTTTAGATTTTAGGTTTAGATTTGGGGTTAGGTTTAGATTTAAGGTTTAGATTTGGGGTTAGATTTAGATTTGGGGTTAGGTTTAGATTTTAGGTTTAGATTTGGGTTTAGGTTTAGATTTTAGGTTTAGATTTGGGGTTAGGTTTAGATTTGGGGTTAGGTTTAGATTTTAGGTTTAGATTTGGGGTTAGGTTTAGATTTGGGGTTAGGTTTAGATTTTAGGTTTAGATTTGGGGTTAGGTTTAGATTTGGGGTTAGGTTTAGATTTTAGGTTTAGATTTGGGGTTAGGTTTAGATTTTAGGTTTAGATTTTAGGTTTAGATCTGGGGTTAGGTTTAGATTTTAGGTTTAGATTTGGGGTTAGGTTTAGATTTTAGGTTTAGATTTGGGGTTAGGTTTACATTTTAGGTTTATATTTGGGGTAAGGTTTAGATTTGGGTTTAGGTTTATATTTTAGGTTTAGATTTGGGGTTAGGTTTAGATTTTAGGTTTAGATTTGGGGTTAGGTTTAGATTTTAGGTTTAGATATGGGGTTAGGTTTAGATTTGGGGTTAGGTTTAGATTTTAGGTTTAGATTTGGGGTTAGGTTTAGATTTGGAGTTAGGTTTAGATTTTAGGTTTAGATTTGGGGTTAGGTTTAGATTTTAGGTTTAGATTTGGGGTTAGGTTTAGATTTTAGGTTTAGATTTGGGGTTAGGTGTAGATTTGGGGTTAGGTTTAGATTTTAGGTTTAGATTTGGGGTTAGGTTTAGATTTTAGGTTTAGATTTGGGGTTAGGTTTAGATTTTAGGTTTAGATTTGGGGTTAGGTTTAGATTTGGGGTTAGGTTTAGATTTTAGGTTTAGATTTGGGGTTAGGTTTAGATTTAAGTTTTAGATTTGGGGTTAGGTTTAGATTTTAGGTTTAGATTTTAGGTTTAGATTTGGGGTTAGGTTTAGATTTTAGGTTTAGATTTAGGGTTAGGTTTAGATTTGGGGTTAGGTTTAGATTTTAGGTTTAGATTTGGGGTTAGGTTTAGATTTGGGGTTAGGTTTAGATTTTAGGTTTAGATTTGGGGTTAGGTTTAGATTTTAGGTTTAGATTTGGGGTTATTTTTAGATTTGGTGTTAGGTTTAGATTTTACGTTTAGATTTGGGGTTAGGTTTAGATTTTAGGTTAGGTTTAGATTTTAGGTTTAGATTTGGGGTTAGGTTTAGATTTGGGGTTAGGTTTAGATTTTAGGTTTAGATTTGGGGTTAGGTTTAGATTTTAGGTTTAGATTTTAGGTTTAGATTTGGGGTTAGGTTTAGATTTTAGGTTTAGATTTGGGGTTAGGTTTAGATTTTAGGTTTAGATTTGGGGTTAGGTTTAGATTTGGGGTTAGGTTTAGATTTTAGGTTTAGATTTGGGGTTAGGTTTAGATTTGGGGTTAGGTTTAGATTTTAGGTTTAGATTTGGGGTTAGGTTTAGATTTTAGGTTTAGATTTGGGGTTAGGTTTGGATTTTAGGTTTAGATTTGGGGTTAGGTTTAGATTTTAGGTTTAGATTTGGGGTTAGGTGTAGATTTGGCGTTAGGTTTAGATTTTAGGTTTAGATTTGGGGTTAGGTTTAGATTTTAGGTTTAGATTTTAGGTTTAGATTTGGGGTTAGGTTTAGATTTTAGGTTTAGATTTGGGGTTAGGTTTAGATTTTAGGTTTAGATTTGGGGTTAGGTTTGGATTTTAGGTTTAGATTTGGGGTTAGGTTTAGATTTTAGGTTTAGATTTGGGGTTAGGTGTAGATTTGGCGTTAGGTTTAGATTTTAGGTTTAGATTTGGGGTTAGGTTTAGATTTTAGGTTTAGATTTTAGGTTTAGATTTGGGGTTAGGTTTAGATTTTAGGTTTAGATTTGGGGTTAGGTTTAGATTTGGGGTTAGGTTTAGATTTTAGGTTTAGATTTGGGGTTAGGTTTAGATTTAAGGTTTAGATTTGGGGTTAGGTTTAGATTTTAGGTTTAGATTTGGGGTTAGGTTTAGATTTGGGGTTAGGTTTAGATTTTAGGTTTAGATTTGGGGTTAGGTTTAGATTTGGGGTTAGGTTTAGATTTTAGGTTTAGATTTGGGGTTAGGTTTAGATTTGGGGTTAGGTTTAGATTTTAGGTTTAGATTTGGGGTTAGGTTTAGATTTTAGGTTTAGATTTGGGGTTAGGTTTAGATTTTAGGTTTAGATTTGGGGTTAGGTTTAGATTTTAGGTTAGGTTTAGATTTTAGGTTTAGATTTGGGGTTAGTTTTAGATTTGGGGTTAGGTTTAGATTTTAGGTTTAGACTTGGGGTTAGGTTTAGAATTGGGGTTAGGTTTAGATTTAAGGTTTAGATTTGGGGTTAGGTTTAGATTTGGGGTTAGGTTTAGATTTTAGGTTTAGATTTGGGGTTAGGTTTAGATTTTAGGTTTAGATTTGGGGTTAGGTTAGATTTTAGGTTAGGTTTAGATTTTAGGTTTAGATTTGGGGTTAGTTTTAGATTTGGGGTTAGGTTTAGATTTTAGGTTTAGACTTGGGGTTAGGTTTAGAATTGGGGTTAGGTTTAGATTTTAGGTTTAGATTTGGGGTTAGGTTTAGATTTTAGGTTTAGATATGGGGTTAGGTTTAGATTTGGGGTTAGGTTTAGATTTTAGGTTTAGATTTGGGGTTAGGTTTAGATTTGGAGTTAGGTTTAGATTTTAGGTTTAGATTTGGGGTTAGGTTTAGATTTGGAGTTAGGTTTAGATTTTAGGTTTAGATTTGGGGTTAGGTTTAGATTTTAGGTTTAGATTTGGGGTTAGGTTTAGATTTTAGGTTTAGATTTGGGGTTAGGTTTAGATTTTAGGTTTAGATTTTAGGTTTAGATTTGGGGTTAGGTTTAGATTTGGGGTTAGGTTTAGATTTTAGGTTTAGATTTGGTGTTAGGTTTAGATTTTAGGTTTAGATTTTAGGTTTAGATTTGGGGTTAGGTTTAGATTTTAGGTTTAGATTTGGGGTTAGGTTTAGATTTTAGGTTTAGATTTGGGGTTAGGTTTAGATTTTAGGTTTAGATTTGGGGTTAGGTTTAGATTTTAGGTTAGGTTTAGATTTTAGGTTTAGATTTGGGGTTAGTTTTAGATTTGGGGTTAGGTTTAGATTTTAGGTTTAGACTTGGGGTTAGGTTTAGAATTGGGGTTAGGTTTAGATTTTAGGTTTAGATTTGGGGTTAGGTTTAGATTTTAGGTTTAGATATGGGGTTAGGTTTAGATTTGGGGTTAGGTTTAGATTTTAGGTTTAGATTTGGGGTTAGGTTTAGATTTGGATTTAGGTTTAGATTTTAGGTTTAGATTTGGGGTTAGGTTTAGATTTTAGGTTTAGATTTGGGGTTAGGTTTAGATTTTAGGTTTAGATTTGGGGTTAGGTTTAGATTTTAGGTTTAGATTTTAGGTTTAGATTTGGGGTTAGGTTTAGATTTGGGGTTAGGTTTAGATTTTAGGTTTAGATTTGGGGTTAGGTTTAGATTTTAGGTTTAGATTTTAGGTTTAGATTTGGGGTTAGGTTTAGATTTTAGGTTTAGATTTGGGGTTAGGTTTAGATTTTAGGTTTAGATTTGGGGTTAGGTTTAGATTTTAGGTTTATATTTGGGGTAAGGTTTAGATTTTGGGGTTAGGTTTAGATTTTAGGTTTAGATTTTAGGTTTAGATTTGGGGTTAGGTTTAGATTTAAGGTTTAGATTTGGGGTTAGGTTTAGATTTTAGGTTTAGATTTTAGGTTTAGATTTGGGGTTAGGTTTAGATTTTAGGTTTAGATTTGGGGTTAGGTTTAGATTTGGGGTTAGGTTTAGATTTTAGGTTTAGATTTGGGGTTAAGTTTAGATTTTAGGTTTAGATTTTAGGTTTAGATTTGGGGTTAGGTTTAGATTTGGGGTTAGGTTTAGATTTTAGGTTTAGATTTGGGGTTAGGTTTAGATTTTAGGTTTAGATTTTAGGTTTAGATTTTAGGTTTAGATTTGGGGTTAGGTTTAGATTTTAGGTTTAGATTTGGGGTTAGGTTTAGATTTTAGGTTTAAATTTGGGGTTATGTTTAGATTTTAGGTTTATATTTGGGGTAAGGTTTAGATTTGGGATTAGGTTTAGATTTTAGGTTTAGATTTGGGGTTAGGTTTAGATTTGGGGTTAGGATTAGATTTTAGGTTTAGATTTGGGGTTAGGTTTAGATTTTAGGTTTAGATATGGGGTTAGGTTTAGATTTGGGGTTAGGTTTAGATTTTAGGTTTAGATTTGGGGTTAGGTTTAGATTTTAGATTTAGATTTTAAGTTTAGATTTGGGGTTAGGTTTAGATTTTAGGTTTAGATTTGGGGTTAGGTTTAGATTTGGGGTTAGGTTTAGATTTTAGGTTTAGATTTGGGGTTAGGTTTAGATTTGGGGTTAGGTTTAGATTTTAGGTTTAGAATTGGAGTTAGGTTTAGATTTTAGGTTTATATTTGGGGTAAGGTTTAGATTTGGGGTTAGGTTTAGATTTTAGGTTTAGATTTGGGGTTAGGTTTAGATTTAAGGTTTAGATTTGGGGTTAGGTTTAGATTTGGGGTTAGGTTTAGATTTTAGGTTTAGATTTGGGGTTAGGTTTAGATTTTAGGTTTAGATTTGGGGTTAGGTTTAGATTTTAGGTATAGGTTTAGATTTAAGGTTTAGATTTTAGGTTTAGATTTGGGGTTAGGTTTAGATTTTAGGTTTAGATTTGGGGTTAGGTTTAGATTTTAGGTTTAGATTTTAGGTTTAGATTTGGGGTTAGGTTTATATTTTAGGTTTAGATTTGGGGTTAGGTTTAGATTTTAGGTTTAGATTTTAGGTTTAGATTTGGGGTTAGGTTTATATTTTAGGTTTAGATTTGGGGTTAGGTTTAGATTTCAGGTTTATATTTGGGGTTAGGTTTAGATTTGGGGTTAGGTTTAGATTTTAGGTTTAGATTTGGGGTTAGGTTTAGAATTCGGGTTAGGTTTAGATTTTAGGTTTAGATTTGGGGTTAGGTTTAGATTTTAGGTTTATATATGGGGTTAGGTTTAGATTTGGGGTTAGGTTTAGATTTAAGGTTTAGATTTGGGGTTAGGTTTAGATTTGGAGTTAGGTTTAGATTTTAGGTTTAGATTTGGGGTTAGGTTTAGATTTGGAGTTAGGTTTAGATTTTAGGTTTAGATTTGGGGTTAGGTTTAGATTTTAGGTTTAGATTTGGGGTTAGGTTTAGATTTTAGGTTTAGATTTGGGGTTAGGTGTAGATTTGGGGTTAGGTTTAGATTTTAGGTTTAGATTTGGGGTTAGGTTTAGATTTGGGGTTAGGTTTAGATTTTAGGTTTAGATTTGGGGTTAGGTTTAGATTTTAGGTTTAGATTTTAGGTTTAGATTTGGGGTTAGGTTTAGATTTTAGGTTTAGATTTGGGGTTAGGTTTAGATTTTAGGTTTATATTTGGGGTTAGGTTTAGATTTTAGGTTTATATTTGGGGTAAGGTTTAGATTTGGGGTTAGGTTTAGATTTTAGGTTTAGATTTGGGGTTAGGTTTAGATTTAGGGTTAGGTTTAGATTTTAGGTTTAGATTTTGGGTTAGGTTTAGATTTTAGGTTTAGATATGGGGTTAGGTTTAGATTTGGGGTTAGGTTTAGATTTTAGGTTTAGATTTGGGGTTAGGTTTAGATTTGGAGTTAGGTTTAGATTTTAGGTTTAGATTTGGGGTTAGGTTTAGATTTTAGGTTTAGATTTGGGTTTAGGTTTAGATTTTAGGTTTAGATTTGGGGTTAGGTTTAGATTTGGGGTTAGGTTTAGATTTTAGGTTTAGATTTGCGGTTACGTTTAGATTTTAGGTTTAGATTTTAGGTTTAGATTTGGGGTTAGGTTTAGATGTTAGGTTTAGATTTGGGGTTAGGTTTAGATTTGGGGTTAGGTTTAGATTTTAGGTTTAAATTTGGGGTTAGGTTTAGATTTTAGGTTTAGATTTGGGGTTAGGTTTAGATTTGGGGTTAGGTTTAGATTTTAGGTTTAGATTTGGGGTTAGGTTTAGATTTAAGGTTTAGATTTGGGGTTAGATTTAGATTTGGGGTTAGGTTTAGATTTTAGGTTTAGATTTGGGTTTAGGTTTAGATTTTAGGTTTAGATTTGGGGTTAGGTTTAGATTTGGGGTTAGGTTTAGATTTTAGGTTTAGATTTGGGGTTAGGTTTAGATTTTAGGTTTAGATTTGGGGTTAGGTTTAGATTTGGGGTTAGGTTTAGATTTTAGGTTTAGATTAGGGGTTAGGTTTAGATTTTAGGTTTAGATTTTAGGTTTAGATCTGGGGTTAGCTTTAGATTTTAGGTTTAGATTTGGGGTTAGGTTTAGATTTTAGGTTTAGATTTGGGGTTAGGTTTACATTTTAGGTTTATATTTGGGGTAAGGTTTAGATTTGGGGTTAGGTTTAGATTTTAGGTTTAGATTTGGGGTTAGGTTTAGATTTTAGGTTTAGATTTGGGGTTAGGTTTAGATTTTAGGTTTAGATATGGGGTTAGGTTTAGATTTGGGGTTAGGTTTAGATTTTAGGTTTAGATTTGGGGTTAGGTTTAGATTTGGAGTTAGGTTTAGATTTTAGGTTTAGATTTGGGGTTAGGTTTAGATTTTAGGTTTAGATTTGGGGTTAGGTTTAGATTTTAGGTTTAGATTTGGGGTTAGGTGTAGATTTGGGGTTAGATTTTAGGTTTATGGTTTAGATTTGGGGTTAGGTTTAGATTTTAGGTTTAGATTTTAGGTTTAGATTTGGGGTTAGGTTTAGATTTGGGGTTAGGTTTAGATTTTAGGTTTAGATTTGGGGTAAGGTTTAGATTTGGGGTTAGGTTTAGATTTTAGGTTTAGATTTGGGGTTAGGTTTAGATTTTAGGTTTAGATTTGGGGTTAGGTTTAGATTTGGGGTTAGGTTTAGATTTTAGGTTTAGATTTGGGGTTAGGTTTAGATTTGGGGTTAGGTTTAGATTTTAGGTTTAGATTTGGGGTTAGGTTTAGATTTAAGTTTTAGATTTGGGGTTAGGTTTAGATTTTAGGTTTAGATTTGGGGTTAGGTTTAAATTTTAGGTTTAGATTTGGGGTTAGGTGTAGATTTGGGGTTAGGTTTAGATTTTAGGTTTAGATTTGGGGTTAGGTTTAGATTTTAGGTTTAGATTTTAGGTTTAGATTTGGGGTTAGGTTTAGATTTTAGGTTTAGATTTGGGGTTAGGTTTAGATTTTAGGTTTAGATTTGGGGTTAGGTTTAGAATTGGGGTTAGGTTTAGATTTTAGGTTTAGATTTGGGGTTAGGTTTAGATTTTAGGTTTAGATTTGGGGTTAGGTTTAGATTTTAGGTTTAGATTTTAGGTTTAGATTTGGGGTTAGGTTTAGATTTGGGGTTAGGTTTAGATTTTAGGTTTAGATTTGGGGTTAGGTTTAGATTTTAGGTTTAGATTTGGGGTTAGGTTTAGATTTGGGGTTAGGTTTAGATTTTAGGTTTAGATTTGGGGTTAGGTTTAGATTTAAGGTTTAGATTTGGGGTTAGGTTTAGATTTGGGGTTAGGTTTAGATTTTAGGTTTAGATTTGGGGTTAGGTTTAGATTTTAGGTTTAGATTTGGGGTTAGGTTTAGATTTGGGGTTAGGTTTAGATTTTAGGTTTAGATTTGGGGTTAGGTTTAGATTTGGGGTTAGGTTTAGATTTTAGGTTTAGATTTGGGGTTAGGTTTAGATTTGGGGTTAGGTTTAGATTTTAGGTTTAGATTTGGGTTTAGGTTTAGATTTAAGGTTTAGATTTGGGGTTAGGTTTAGATTTTAGGTTTAGATTTGGGGTTAGGTTTAGATTTTAGGTTTAGATTTGGGGTTAGGTTTAGATTTTAGGTTAGGTTTAGATTTTAGGTTTAGATTTGGGGTTAGTTTTAGATTTGGGGTTAGGTTTAGATTTTAGGTTTAGACTTGGGGTTAGGTTTAGAATTGGGGTTAGGTTTAGATTTTAGGTTTAGATTTGGGGTTAGGTTTAGATTTTAGGTTTAGATATGGGGTTAGGTTTAGATTTGGGGTTAGGTTTAGATTTTAGGTTTAGATTTGGGGTTAGGTTTAGATTTGGATTTAGGTTTAGATTTTAGGTTTAGATTTGGGGTTAGGTTTAGATTTTAGGTTTAGATTTGGGGTTAGGTTTAGATTTTAGGTTTAGATTTGGGGTTAGGTTTAGATTTTAGGTTTAGATTTTAGGTTTAGATTTGGGGTTAGGTTTAGATTTGGGGTTAGGTTTAGATTTTAGGTTTAGATTTGGGGTTAGGTTTAGATTTTAGGTTTAGATTTTAGGTTTAGATTTGGGGTTAGGTTTAGATTTTAGGTTTAGATTTGGGGTTAGGTTTAGATTTTAGGTTTAGATTTGGGGTTAGGTTTAGATTTTAGGTTTATATTTGGGGTAAGGTTTAGATTTTGGGGTTAGGTTTAGATTTTAGGTTTAGATTTTAGGTTTAGATTTGGGGTTAGGTTTAGATTTAAGGTTTAGATTTGGGGTTAGGTTTAGATTTTAGGTTTAGATTTTAGGTTTAGATTTGGGGTTAGGTTTAGATTTTAGGTTTAGATTTGGGGTTAGGTTTAGATTTGGGGTTAGGTTTAGATTTTAGGTTTAGATTTGGGGTTAAGTTTAGATTTTAGGTTTAGATTTTAGGTTTAGATTTGGGGTTAGGTTTAGATTTGGGGTTAGGTTTAGATTTTAGGTTTAGATTTGGGGTTAGGTTTAGATTTTAGGTTTAGATTTTAGGTTTAGATTTTAGGTTTAGATTTGGGGTTAGGTTTAGATTTTAGGTTTAGATTTGGGGTTAGGTTTAGATTTTAGGTTTAAATTTGGGGTTATGTTTAGATTTTAGGTTTATATTTGGGGTAAGGTTTAGATTTGGGATTAGGTTTAGATTTTAGGTTTAGATTTGGGGTTAGGTTTAGATTTGGGGTTAGGATTAGATTTTAGGTTTAGATTTGGGGTTAGGTTTAGATTTTAGGTTTAGATATGGGGTTAGGTTTAGATTTGGGGTTAGGTTTAGATTTTAGGTTTAGATTTGGGGTTAGGTTTAGATTTTAGATTTAGATTTTAAGTTTAGATTTGGGGTTAGGTTTAGATTTTAGGTTTAGATTTGGGGTTAGGTTTAGATTTGGGGTTAGGTTTAGATTTTAGGTTTAGATTTGGGGTTAGGTTTAGATTTGGGGTTAGGTTTAGATTTTAGGTTTAGAATTGGAGTTAGGTTTAGATTTTAGGTTTATATTTGGGGTAAGGTTTAGATTTGGGGTTAGGTTTAGATTTTAGGTTTAGATTTGGGGTTAGGTTTAGATTTAAGGTTTAGATTTGGGGTTAGGTTTAGATTTGGGGTTAGGTTTAGATTTTAGGTTTAGATTTGGGGTTAGGTTTAGATTTTAGGTTTAGATTTGGGGTTAGGTTTAGATTTTAGGTATAGGTTTAGATTTAAGGTTTAGATTTTAGGTTTAGATTTGGGGTTAGGTTTAGATTTTAGGTTTAGATTTGGGGTTAGGTTTAGATTTTAGGTTTAGATTTTAGGTTTAGATTTGGGGTTAGGTTTATATTTTAGGTTTAGATTTGGGGTTAGGTTTAGATTTTAGGTTTAGATTTTAGGTTTAGATTTGGGGTTAGGTTTATATTTTAGGTTTAGATTTGGGGTTAGGTTTAGATTTCAGGTTTATATTTGGGGTTAGGTTTAGATTTGGGGTTAGGTTTAGATTTTAGGTTTAGATTTGGGGTTAGGTTTAGAATTCGGGTTAGGTTTAGATTTTAGGTTTAGATTTGGGGTTAGGTTTAGATTTTAGGTTTATATATGGGGTTAGGTTTAGATTTGGGGTTAGGTTTAGATTTAAGGTTTAGATTTGGGGTTAGGTTTAGATTTGGAGTTAGGTTTAGATTTTAGGTTTAGATTTGGGGTTAGGTTTAGATTTGGAGTTAGGTTTAGATTTTAGGTTTAGATTTGGGGTTAGGTTTAGATTTTAGGTTTAGATTTGGGGTTAGGTTTAGATTTTAGGTTTAGATTTGGGGTTAGGTGTAGATTTGGGGTTAGGTTTAGATTTTAGGTTTAGATTTGGGGTTAGGTTTAGATTTGGGGTTAGGTTTAGATTTTAGGTTTAGATTTGGGGTTAGGTTTAGATTTTAGGTTTAGATTTTAGGTTTAGATTTGGGGTTAGGTTTAGATTTTAGGTTTAGATTTGGGGTTAGGTTTAGATTTTAGGTTTATATTTGGGGTTAGGTTTAGATTTTAGGTTTATATTTGGGGTAAGGTTTAGATTTGGGGTTAGGTTTAGATTTTAGGTTTAGATTTGGGGTTAGGTTTAGATTTAGGGTTAGGTTTAGATTTTAGGTTTAGATTTTGGGTTAGGTTTAGATTTTAGGTTTAGATATGGGGTTAGGTTTAGATTTGGGGTTAGGTTTAGATTTTAGGTTTAGATTTGGGGTTAGGTTTAGATTTGGAGTTAGGTTTAGATTTTAGGTTTAGATTTGGGGTTAGGTTTAGATTTTAGGTTTAGATTTGGGTTTAGGTTTAGATTTTAGGTTTAGATTTGGGGTTAGGTTTAGATTTGGGGTTAGGTTTAGATTTTAGGTTTAGATTTGCGGTTACGTTTAGATTTTAGGTTTAGATTTTAGGTTTAGATTTGGGGTTAGGTTTAGATGTTAGGTTTAGATTTGGGGTTAGGTTTAGATTTGGGGTTAGGTTTAGATTTTAGGTTTAAATTTGGGGTTAGGTTTAGATTTTAGGTTTAGATTTGGGGTTAGGTTTAGATTTGGGGTTAGGTTTAGATTTTAGGTTTAGATTTGGGGTTAGGTTTAGATTTAAGGTTTAGATTTGGGGTTAGATTTAGATTTGGGGTTAGGTTTAGATTTTAGGTTTAGATTTGGGTTTAGGTTTAGATTTTAGGTTTAGATTTGGGGTTAGGTTTAGATTTGGGGTTAGGTTTAGATTTTAGGTTTAGATTTGGGGTTAGGTTTAGATTTTAGGTTTAGATTTGGGGTTAGGTTTAGATTTGGGGTTAGGTTTAGATTTTAGGTTTAGATTAGGGGTTAGGTTTAGATTTTAGGTTTAGATTTTAGGTTTAGATCTGGGGTTAGCTTTAGATTTTAGGTTTAGATTTGGGGTTAGGTTTAGATTTTAGGTTTAGATTTGGGGTTAGGTTTACATTTTAGGTTTATATTTGGGGTAAGGTTTAGATTTGGGGTTAGGTTTAGATTTTAGGTTTAGATTTGGGGTTAGGTTTAGATTTTAGGTTTAGATTTGGGGTTAGGTTTAGATTTTAGGTTTAGATATGGGGTTAGGTTTAGATTTGGGGTTAGGTTTAGATTTTAGGTTTAGATTTGGGGTTAGGTTTAGATTTGGAGTTAGGTTTAGATTTTAGGTTTAGATTTGGGGTTAGGTTTAGATTTTAGGTTTAGATTTGGGGTTAGGTTTAGATTTTAGGTTTAGATTTGGGGTTAGGTGTAGATTTGGGGTTAGATTTTAGGTTTATGGTTTAGATTTGGGGTTAGGTTTAGATTTTAGGTTTAGATTTTAGGTTTAGATTTGGGGTTAGGTTTAGATTTGGGGTTAGGTTTAGATTTTAGGTTTAGATTTGGGGTAAGGTTTAGATTTGGGGTTAGGTTTAGATTTTAGGTTTAGATTTGGGGTTAGGTTTAGATTTTAGGTTTAGATTTGGGGTTAGGTTTAGATTTGGGGTTAGGTTTAGATTTTAGGTTTAGATTTGGGGTTAGGTTTAGATTTGGGGTTAGGTTTAGATTTTAGGTTTAGATTTGGGGTTAGGTTTAGATTTAAGTTTTAGATTTGGGGTTAGGTTTAGATTTTAGGTTTAGATTTGGGGTTAGGTTTAAATTTTAGGTTTAGATTTGGGGTTAGGTGTAGATTTGGGGTTAGGTTTAGATTTTAGGTTTAGATTTGGGGTTAGGTTTAGATTTTAGGTTTAGATTTTAGGTTTAGATTTGGGGTTAGGTTTAGATTTTAGGTTTAGATTTGGGGTTAGGTTTAGATTTTAGGTTTAGATTTGGGGTTAGGTTTAGAATTGGGGTTAGGTTTAGATTTTAGGTTTAGATTTGGGGTTAGGTTTAGATTTTAGGTTTAGATTTGGGGTTAGGTTTAGATTTTAGGTTTAGATTTTAGGTTTAGATTTGGGGTTAGGTTTAGATTTGGGGTTAGGTTTAGATTTTAGGTTTAGATTTGGGGTTAGGTTTAGATTTTAGGTTTAGATTTGGGGTTAGGTTTAGATTTGGGGTTAGGTTTAGATTTTAGGTTTAGATTTGGGGTTAGGTTTAGATTTAAGGTTTAGATTTGGGGTTAGGTTTAGATTTGGGGTTAGGTTTAGATTTTAGGTTTAGATTTGGGGTTAGGTTTAGATTTTAGGTTTAGATTTGGGGTTAGGTTTAGATTTGGGGTTAGGTTTAGATTTTAGGTTTAGATTTGGGGTTAGGTTTAGATTTGGGGTTAGGTTTAGATTTTAGGTTTAGATTTGGGGTTAGGTTTAGATTTGGGGTTAGGTTTAGATTTTAGGTTTAGATTTGGGTTTAGGTTTAGATTTAAGGTTTAGATTTGGGGTTAGGTTTAGATTTTAGGTTTAGATTTGGGGTTAGGTTTAGATTTTAGGTTTAGATTTGGGGTTAGGTTTAGATTTTAGGTTAGGTTTAGATTTTAGGTTTAGATTTGGGGTTAGTTTTAGATTTGGGGTTAGGTTTAGATTTTAGGTTTAGACTTGGGGTTAGGTTTAGAATTGGGGTTAGGTTTAGATTTTAGGTTTAGATTTGGGGTTAGGTTTAGATTTTAGGTTTAGATATGGGGTTAGGTTTAGATTTGGGGTTAGGTTTAGATTTTAGGTTTAGATTTGGGGTTAGGTTTAGATTTGGAGTTAGGTTTAGATTTTAGGTTTAGATTTGGGGTTAGGTTTAGATTTGGAGTTAGGTTTAGATTTTAGGTTTAGATTTGGGGTTAGGTTTAGATTTTAGGTTTAGATTTGGGGTTAGGTTTAGATTTTAGGTTTAGATTTGGGGTTAGGTTTAGATTTTAGGTTTAGATTTTAGGTTTAGATTTGGGGTTAGGTTTAGATTTGGGGTTAGGTTTAGATTTTAGGTTTAGATTTGGGGTTAGGTTTAGATTTTAGGTTTAGATTTTAGGTTTAGATTTGGGGTTAGGTTTAGATTTTAGGTTTAGATTTGGGGTTAGGTTTAGATTTTAGGTTTAGATTTGGGGTTAGGTTTAGATTTTAGGTTTATATTTGGGGTAAGGTTTAGATTTGGGGTTAGGTGTAGATTTGGGGTTAGGTTTAGATTTTAGGTTTAGATTTGGGGTTAGGTTTAGATTTTAGGTTTAGATTTGGGGTTAGGTTTAGATTTGGGGTTAGGTTTAGATTTTAGGTTTAGACTTGGGGTTAGGTTTAGAATTGGGGTTAGGTTTAGATTTTGGGTTTAGATTTGGGGTTAGGTTTAGATTTTATGTTTAGATATGGGGTTAGGTTTAGATTTGGGGTTAGGTTTAGATTTTAGGTTTAGATTTGGGGTTAGGTTTAGATTTGGAGTTAGGTTTAGATTTTAGGTTTAGATTTGGGGTTAGGTTTAGATTTGGAGTTAGGTTTAGATTTTAGGTTTAGATTTGGGGTTAGGTTTAGATTTTAGGTTTAGATTTGGGGTTAGGTTTAGATTTTAGGTTTATATTTGGGGTTAGGTTTAGATTTTAGGTTTAGATTTGGGGTTAGGTTTAGATTTGGGGTTAGGTTTAGATTTTAGGTTTAGATTTGGGGTTAGGTTTAGATTTTAGGTTTAGATTTTAGGTTTAGATTTGGGGTTAGGTTTAGATTTTAGGTTTAGATTTGGGGTTAGGTTTAGATTTTAGGTTTAGATTTGGGGTTAGGTTTAGATTTTAGGTTTATATTTGGGGTAAGGTTTAGATTTGGGGTTAGGTTTAGATTTTAGGTTTAGATTTTAGGTTTAGATTTGGGGTTAGGTTTAGATTTAAGGTTTAGATTTGGGGTTAGGTTTAGATTTTAGGTTTAGATTTTAGGTTTAGATTTGGGTTTAGGTTTAGATTTTAGGTTTAGATTTGGGGTTAGGTTTAGATTTGGGGTTAGGTTTAGATTTTAGGTTTAGATTTGGGGTTAGGTTTAGATTTTAGGTTTAGATTTTAGGTTTAGATTTGGGGTTAGGTTTAGATTTGGGGTTAGGTTTAGATTTTAGGTTTAGATTTGGGGTTAGGTTTAGATTTTAGGTTTAGATTTTAGGTTTAGATTTGGGGTTAGGTTTAGATTTTAGGTTTAGATTTGGGGTTAGGTTTAGATTTTAGGTTTAAATTTGGGGTTATGTTTAGATTTTAGGTTTATATTTGGGGTAAGGTTTAGATTTGGGATTAGGTTTAGATTTTAGGTTTAGATTTGGGGTTAGGTTTAGATTTGGGGTTAGGATTAGATTTTAGGTTTAGATTTGGGGTTAGGTTTAGATTTTAGGTTTAGATATGGGGTTAGGTTTAGATTTGGGGTTAGGTTTAGATTTTAGGTTTAGATTTGGGGTTAGGTTTAGATTTTAGGTTTAGATTTTAAGTTTAGATTTGGGGTTAGGTTTAGATTTTAGGTTTAGATTTGGGGTTAGGTTTAGATTTGGGGTTAGGTTTAGATTTTAGGTTTAGATTTGGGGTTAGGTTTAGATTTGGGGTTAGGTTTAGATTTTAGGTTTAGATATGGGGTTAGGTTTAGATTTTAGGTTTATATTTGGGGTAAGGTTTAGATTTGGGGTTAGGTTTAGATTTTAGGTTTAGATTTGGGGTTAGGTTTAGATTTAAGGTTTAGATTTGGGGTTAGGTTTAGATTTTAGGTTTAGATTTGGGGTTAGGTTTAGATTTTAGGTTTAGATTAGGGGTTATGTTTAGATTTTAGGTTAGGTTTAGATTTTAGGTTTAGATTTTAGGTTTAGATTTGGGGTTAGGTTTAGATTTTAGGTTTAGATTTGGGGTTAGGTTTAGATTTTAGGTTTAGATTTTAGGTTTAGATTTTGGGTTAGGTTTAGATTTTAGGTTTAGATATGGGGTTAGGTTTAGATTTTAGGTTTAGATTTTAGGTTTAGATTTGGGGTTAGGTTTATATTTTAGGTTTAGATTTGGGGTTAGGTTTAGATTTCAGGTTTATATTTGGGGTTAGGTTTAGATTTGGGGTTAGGTTTAGATTTTAGGTTTAGATTTGGGGTTAGGTTTAGATTTGGAGTTAGGTTTAGATTTTAGGTTTAGATTTGGGGTTAGGTTTACATTTGGAGTTAGGTTTAGATTTTAGGTTTAGATTTGGGGTTAGGTTTAGATTTTAGGTTTAGATTTGGGGTTAGGTTTAGATTTTAGGTTTAGATTTGGGGTTAGGTGTAGATTTGGGGTTAGGTTTAGATTTTAGGTTTAGATTTGGGGTTAGGTTTAGATTTGGGGTTAGGTTTAGATTTTAGGTTTAGATTTGGGGTTAGGTTTAGATTTTAGGTTTAGATTTTAGGTTTAGATTTGGGGTTAGGTTTAGATTTTAGGTTTAGATTTGGGGTTAGGTTTAGATTTTAGGTTTATATTTGGGGTAAGGTTTAGATTTGGGGTTAGGTTTAGATTTTAGGTTTAGATTTGGGGTTAGGTTTAGATTTAGGGTTAGGTTTAGATTTTAGGTTTAGATTTTGGGTTAGGTTTAGATTTTAGGTTTAGATATGGGGTTAGGTTTAGATTTGGGGTTAGGTTTAGATTTTAGGTTTAGATTTGGGGTTAGGTTTAGATTTGGAGTTAGGTTTAGATTTTAGGTTTAGATTTGGGGTTAGGTTTAGATTTTAGGTTTAGATTTGGGTTTAGGTTTAGATTTTAGGTTTAGATTTGGGGTTAGGTGTAGATTTGGGGTTAGGTTTAGATTTTAGGTTTAGATTTGCGGTTACGTTTAGATTTTAGGTTTAGATTTTAGGTTTAGATTTGGGGTTAGGTTTAGATGTTAGGTTTAGATTTGGGGTTAGGTTTAGTTTTGGGGTTAGGTTTAGATTTTAGGTTTAGATTTGGGGTTAGGTTTAGATTTTAGGTTTAAATTTGGGGTTAGGTTTAGATTTTAGGTTTAGATTTGGGGTTAGGTTTAGATTTGGGGTTAGGTTTAGATTTTAGGTTTAGATTTGGGGTTAGGTTTAGATTTAAGGTTTAGATTTGGGGTTAGATTTAGATTTGGGGTTAGGTTTAGATTTTAGGTTTAGATTTGGGTTTAGGTTTAGATTTTAGGTTTAGATTTGGGGTTAGGTTTAGATTTGGGGTTAGGTTTAGATTTTAGGTTTAGATTTGGGGTTAGGTTTAGATTTGGGGTTAGGTTTAGATTTTAGGTTTAGATTTGGGGTTAGGTTTAGATTTGGGGTTAGGTTTAGATTTTAGGTTTAGATTTGGGGTTAGGTTTAGATTTTAGGTTTAGATTTTAGGTTTAGATCTGGGGTTAGGTTTAGATTTTAGGTTTAGATTTGGGGTTAGGTTTAGATTTTAGGTTTAGATTTGGGGTTAGGTTTACATTTTAGGTTTATATTTGGGGTAAGGTTTAGATTTGGGGTTAGGTTTATATTTTAGGTTTAGATTTGGGGTTAGGTTTAGATTTTAGGTTTAGATTTGGGGTTAGGTTTAGATTTTAGGTTTAGATATGGGGTTAGGTTTAGATTTGGGGTTAGGTTTAGATTTTAGGTTTAGATTTGGGGTTAGGTTTAGATTTGGAGTTAGGTTTAGATTTTAGGTTTAGATTTGGGGTTAGGTTTAGATTTTAGGTTTAGATTTGGGGTTAGGTTTAGATTTTAGGTTTAGATTTGGGATTAGGTGTAGATTTGGGGTTAGGTTTAGATTTTAGGTTTAGATTTGGGGTTAGGTTTAGATTTTAGGTTTAGATTTGGGGTTAGGTTTAGATTTTAGGTTTAGATTTGGGGTTAGGTTTAGATTTGGGGTTAGGTTTAGATTTTAGGTTTAGATTTGGGGTTAGGTTTAGATTTAAGTTTTAGATTTGGGGTTAGGTTTAGATTTTAGGTTTAGATTTTAGGTTTAGATTTGGGGTTAGGTTTAGATTTTAGGTTTAGATTTAGGGTTAGGTTTAGATTTGGGGTTAGGTTTAGATTTTAGGTTTAGATTTGGGGTTAGGTTTAGATTTGGGGTTAGGTTTAGATTTTAGGTTTAGATTTGGGGTTAGGTTTAGATTTTAGGTTTAGATTTGGGGTTATTTTTAGATTTGGTGTTAGGTTTAGATTTTACGTTTAGATTTGGGGTTAGGTTTAGATTTTAGGTTAGGTTTAGATTTTAGGTTTAGATTTGGGGTTAGGTTTAGATTTGGGGTTAGGTTTAGATTTTAGGTTTAGATTTGGGGTTAGGTTTAGATTTTAGGTTAGATTTTAGGTTTAGATTTGGGGTTAGGTTTAGATTTTAGGTTTAGATTTGGGGTTAGGTTTAGATTTTAGGTTTAGATTTGGGGTTAGGTTTAGATTTGGGGTTAGGTTTAGATTTTAGGTTTAGATTTGGGGTTAGGTTTAGATTTGGGGTTAGGTTTAGATTTTAGGTTTAGATTTGGGGTTAGGTTTAGATTTTAGGTTTAGATTTGGGGTTAGGTTTGGATTTTAGGTTTAGATTTGGGGTTAGGTTTAGATTTTAGGTTTAGATTTGGGGTTAGGTGTAGATTTGGCGTTAGGTTTAGATTTTAGGTTTAGATTTGGGGTTAGGTTTAGATTTTAGGTTTAGATTTTAGGTTTAGATTTGGGGTTAGGTTTAGATTTTAGGTTTAGATTTGGGGTTAGGTTTAGATTTGGGGTTAGGTTTAGATTTTAGGTTTAGATTTGGGGTTAGGTTTAGATTTAAGGTTTAGATTTGGGGTTAGGTTTAGATTTTAGGTTTAGATTTGGGGTTAGGTTTAGATTTGGGGTTAGGTTTAGATTTTAGGTTTAGATTTGGGGTTAGGTTTAGATTTAAGGTTTAGATTTGGGGTTAGGTTTAGATTTTAGGTTTAGATTTGGGGTTAGGTTTAGATTTTAGGTTTAGATTTGGGGTTAGGTTTACATTTTAGGTTTATATTTGGGGTAAGGTTTAGATTTGGGGTTAGGTTTAGATTTTAGGTTTAGATTTGGGGTTAGGTTTAGATTTGGGGTTAGGTTTAGATTTTAGGTTTAGATTTGGGGTTAGGTTTAGATTTGGGGTTAGGTTTAGATTTTAGGTTTAGATTTGGGGTTAGGTTTAGATTTTAGGTTTAGATTTTAGGTTTAGATTTGGGGTTAGGTTTAGATTTTAGGTTTAGATTTGGGGTTAGGTTTAGATTTTAGGTTTAGATTTGGGGTTAGGTTTACATTTTAGGTTTATATTTGGGGTAAGGTTTAGATTTGGGGTTAGGTTTAGATTTTAGGTTTAGATTTGGGGTTAGGTTTAGATTTTAGGTTTAGATTTGGGGTTAGGTTTAGATTTTAGGTTTAGATATGGGGTTAGGTTTAGATTTGGGGTTAGGTTTAGATTTTAGGTTTAGATTTGGGGTTAGGTTTAGATTTGGAGTTAGGTTTAGATTTAGGTTTAGATTTGGGGTTAGGTTTAGATTTTAGGTTTAGATTTGGGGTTAGGTTTAGATTTTAGGTTTAGATTTGGGGTTAGGTGTAGATTTGGGGTTAGGTTTAGATTTTAGGTTTAGATTTGGGGTTAGGTTTAGATTTTAGGTTTAGATTTGGGGTTAGGTTTAGATTTGGGGTTAGGTTTAGATTTTAGGTTTAGATTTGGGGTTAGGTTTAGATTTGGGGTTAGGTTTAGATTTTAGGTTTAGATTTGGGGTTAGGTTTAGATTTGGTGTTAGGTTTAGATTTTAGGTTTAGATTTGGGGTTAGGTTTAGATTTAAGGTTTAGATTTGGGGTTAGGTTTAGATTTGGGGTTAGGTTTAGATTTTAGGTTTAGATTTGGGGTTAGGTTTAGATTTTAGGTTTAGATTTGGGGTTAGGTTTAGATTTTAGGTTAGGTTTAGATTTTAGGTTTAGATTTGGGGTTAGGTTTAGATTTGGAGTTAGGTTTAGATTTTAGGTTTAGATTTGGGGTTAGGTTTAGATTTGGAGTTAGGTTTAGATTTTAGGTTTAGATTTGGGGTTAGGTTTAGATTTTAGGTTTAGATTTGGGGTTAGGTTTAGATTTTAGGTTTAGATTTGGGGTTAGGTTTAGATTTGGGGTTAGGTTTAGATTTTAGGTTTAGATTTGGGGTTAGGTTTAGATTTTAGGTTTATATTTGGGGTAAGGTTTAGATTTGGGGTTAGGTTTAGATTTTAGGTTTAGATTTGGGGTTAGGTTTAGATTTTAGGTTTAGATTTGGGGTTAGGTTTAGATTTAAGGTTTAGATTTGGGGTTAGGTTTAGATTTGGAGTTAGGTTTAGATTTTAGGTTTAGATTTGGGGTTAGGTTTAGATTTTAGGTTTAGATTTGGGGTTAGGTGTAGATTTGGGGTTAGGTTTAGATTTTAGGTTTAGATTTGGGGTTAGGTTTAGATTTTAGGTTTAGATTTGGGGTTAGGTTTAGATTTTAGGTTTAGATTTGGGGTTAGGTTTAGATTTGGGGTTAGGTTTAGATTTTAGGTTTAGATTTGGGGTTAGGTTTAGATTTTAGGTTTAAATTTGGGGTTAGGTTTAGATTTTAGGTTTAGATTTGGGGTTAGGTTTAGATTTGGGGTTAGGTTTAGATTTTAGGTTTAGATTTGGGGTTAGGTTTAGATTTAAGGTTTAGATTTGGGGTTAGGTTTAGATTTTAGGTTTAGATTTGGGGTTAGGTTTAGATTTGGGGTTAGGTTTAGATTTTAGGTTTAGATTTGGGGTTAGGTTTAGATTTTAGGTTTAGATTTTAGGTTTAGATTTGGGGTTAGGTTTAGATTTGGGGTTAGGTTTAGATTTTAGGTTTAGATTTGGGGTTAGGTTTAGATTTTAGGTTTAGATTTTAGGTTTAGATTTGGGGTTAGGTTTAGATTTTAGGTTTAGATTTGGGGTTAGGTTTAGATTTTAGGTTTAGATTTGGGGTTATGTTTAGATTTTAGGTTTATATTTGGTGTTAGGTGTAGATTTGGTATTAGGTTTAGATTTTAGGTTTAGATTTGGGGTTAGGTTTAGATTTGGGGTTATGTTTAGATTTTAGGTTTAGATTTGGGGTTAGGTTTAGATTTTAGGTTTAGATATGGGGTTAGGTTTAGATTTGGGGTTAGGTTTAGATTTTAGGTTTAGATTTGGGGTTAGGTTTAGATTTTAGGTTTAGATTTTAGGTTTAGATTTGGGGTTAGGTTTAGATTTTAGGTTTAGATTTGGGGTTAGGTTTAGATTTAAGTTTTAGATTTGGGGTTAGGTTTAGATTTTAGGTTTAGATTTTAGGTTTAGATTTGGGGTTAGGTTTAGATTTTAGGTTTAGATTTGGGGTTAGGTTTAGATTTGGGGTTAGGTTTAGATTTTAGGTTTAGATTTGGGGTTAGGTTTAGATTTGGGGTTAGGTTTAGATTTTAGGTTTAGATTTGGGGTTAGGTTTAGATTTTAGGTTTAGATTTGGGGTTAGGTTTAGATTTGGTGTTAGGTTTAGATTTTACGTTTAGATTTGGGGTTAGGTTTAGATTTTAGGTTAGGTTTAGATTTTAGGTTTAGATTTGGGGTTAGGTTTAGATTTGGGGTTAGGTTTAGATTTTAGGTTTAGATTTGGGGTTAGGTTTAGATTTTAGGTTTAGATTTTAGGTTTAGATTTGGGGTTAGGTTTAGAATTTAGGTTTAGATTTGGGGTTAGGTTTAGATTTTAGGTTTAGATTTGGGGTTAGGTGTAGATTTGGGGTTAGGTTTAGATTTTAGGTTTAGATTTGGGGTTAGGTTTAGATATTAGTTTTAGATTTTAGGTTTAGATTTGGGGTTAGGTTTAGATTTTAGGTTTAGATTTGGGGTTAGGTTTAGATTTGGGGTTAGGTTTAGATTTTAGGTTTAGATTTGGGGTTAGGTTTAGATTTGGGGTTAGGTTTAGATTTTAGGTTTAGATTTGGGGTTAGGTTTAGATTTTAGGTTTAGATTTGGGGTTAGGTTTACATTTTAGGTTTATATTTGGGGTAAGGTTTAGATTTGGGGTTAGGTTTAGATTTTAGGTTTAGATTTGGGGTTAGGTTTAGATTTGGGGTTAGGTTTAGATTTTAGGTTTAGATTTGGGGTTAGGTTTAGATTTTAGGTTTAGATTTTAGGTTTAGATTTGGGGTTAGGTTTAGATTTTAGGTTTAGATTTGGGGTTAGGTTTAGATTTGGGGTTAGGTTTAGATTTTAGGTTTAGATTTGGGGTTAGGTTTAGATTTTAGGTTTAAATTTGGGGTTAGGTTTAGATTTTAGGTTTAGATTTGGGGTTAGGTTTAGATTTGGGGTTAGGTTTAGATTTTAGGTTTAGATTTGGGGTTAGGTTTAGATTTAAGGTTTAGATTTGGGGTTAGGTTTAGATTTTAGGTTTAGATTTGGGGTTAGGTTTAGATTTGGGGTTAGGTTTAGATTTTAGGTTTAGATTTGGGGTTAGGTTTAGATTTTAGGTTTAGATTTTAGGTTTAGATTTGGGGTTAGGTTTAGATTTGGGGTTAGGTTTACATTTTAGGTTTAGATTTGGGGTTAGGTTTAGATTTTAGGTTTAGATTTTAGGTTTAGATTTGGGGTTAGGTTTAGATTTTAGGTTTAGATTTGGGGTTAGGTTTAGATTTTAGGTTTAGATTTGGGGTTATGTTTAGATTTTAGGTTTATATTTGGTGTTAGGTGTAGATTTGAGATTAGGTTTAGATTTTAGGTTTAGATTTGGGGTTAGGTTTAGATTTGGGGTTAGGTTTAGATTTTAGGTTTAGATTTTGGGTTAGGTTTAGATTTTAGGTTTAGATATGGGGTTAGGTTTAGATTTTAGGTTTAGATTTTACGTTTAGATTTGGGGTTAGGTTTAGATGTTAGGTTTAGATTTGGGGTTAGGTTTAGATTTGGGGTTAGGTTTAGATTTTAGGTTTAGATTTGGGGTTAGGTTTAGATTTGGGGTTAGGTTTAGATTTTAGGTTTAGATTTGGGGTTAGGTTTAGATTTTAGGTTTAGATTTGGGGTTAGGTTTACATTTTAGGTTTAGATTTGGGGTTAGGTTTACATTTTAGGTTTATATTTGGGGTAAGGTTTAGATTTGGGGTTAGGTTTAGATTTTAGGTTTAGATTTGGGGTTAGGTTTAGATTTGGGGTTAGGTTTAGATTTTAGGTTTAGATTTGGGGTTAGGTTTAGATTTTAGGTTTAGATATGGGGTTAGGTTTAGATTTGGGGTTAGGTTTAGATTTTAGGTTTAGATTTGGGGTTAGGTTTAGATTTGGAGTTAGGTTTAGATTTTAGGTTTAGATTTGGGTTAGGTTTAGATTTTAGGTTTAGATTTGGGGTTAGGTTTAGATTTTAGGTTTAGATTTGGGGTTAGGTTTAGATTTGGGGTTAGGTTTAGATTTTAGGTTTAGATTTGGGGTTAGGTTTAGATTTAAGTTTTAGATTTGGGGTTAGGTTTAGATTTTAGGTTTAGATTTTAGGTTTAGATTTGGGGTTAGGTTTAGATTTTAGGTTTAGATTTGGGGTTAGGTTTAGATTTGGGGTTAGGTTTAGATTTTAGGTTTAGATTTGGGGTTAGGTTTAGATTTGGGGTTAGGTTTAGATTTTAGGTTTAGATTTGGGGTTAGGTTTAGATTTTAGGTTTAGATTTGGGGTTAGGTTTAGATTTGGTGTTAGGTTTAGATTTTAGGTTTAGATTTGGGGTTAGGTTTAGATTTTAGGTTAGGTTTAGATTTTAGGTTTAGATTTGGGGTTAGGTTTAGATTTGGGGTTAGGTTTAGATTTTAGGTTTAGATTTGGGGTTAGGTTTAGATTTTAGGTTTAGATTTTAGG
Organism: Patagioenas fasciata; assembly: GCF_037038585.1. Lineage (NCBI taxonomy): Eukaryota > Metazoa > Chordata > Aves > Columbiformes > Columbidae > Patagioenas > Patagioenas fasciata. Next base: position 82,231 of record NW_027288537.1, read on the forward strand.
TTTAGATTTGGGGTTAGGTTTAGATTTGGGGTTAGGTTTAGATTTTAGGTTTAGATTTGGGGTTAGGTTTAGATTTGGGGTTAGGTTTAGATTTTAGGTTTAGATTTGGGTTTAGGTTTAGATTTAAGGTTTAGATTTGGGGTTAGGTTTAGATTTTAGGTTTAGATTTGGGGTTAGGTTTAGATTTTAGGTTTAGATTTGGGGTTAGGTTTAGATTTTAGGTTAGGTTTAGATTTTAGGTTTAGATTTGGGGTTAGTTTTAGATTTGGGGTTAGGTTTAGATTTTAGGTTTAGACTTGGGGTTAGGTTTAGAATTGGGGTTAGGTTTAGATTTTAGGTTTAGATTTGGGGTTAGGTTTAGATTTTAGGTTTAGATATGGGGTTAGGTTTAGATTTGGGGTTAGGTTTAGATTTAGGTTTAGATTTGGGGTTAGGTTTAGATTTGGAGTTAGGTTTAGATTTTAGGTTTAGATTTGGGGTTAGGTTTAGATTTGGAGTTAGGTTTAGATTTTAGGTTTAGATTTGGGGTTAGGTTTAGATTTTAGGTTTAGATTTGGGGTTAGGTTTAGATTTTAGGTTTAGATTTGGGGTTAGGTTTAGATTTTAGGTTTAGATTTTAGGTTTAGATATTGGGGTTAGGTTTAGATTTGGGGTTAGGTTTAGATTTTAGGTTTAGATTTGGGGTTAGGTTTAGATTTTAGGTTTAGATTTTAGGTTTAGATTTGGGGTTAGGTTTAGATTTTAGGTTTAGATTTGGGGTTAGGTTTAGATTTTAGGTTTAGATTTGGGGTTAGGTTTAGATTTTAGGTTTATATTTGGGGTAAGGTTTAGATTTGGGGTTAGGTGTAGATTTGGGGTTAGGTTTAGATTTTAGGTTTAGATTTGGGGTTAGGTTTAGATTTTAGGTTTAGATTTGGGGTTAGGTTTAGATTTGGGGTTAGGTTTAGATTTTAGGTTTAGACTTGGGGTTAGGTTTAGAATTGGGGTTAGGTTTAGATTTTGGGTTTAGATTTGGGGTTAGGTTTAGATTTTATGTTTAGATATGGGGTTAGGTTTAGATTTGGGGTTAGGTTTAGATTTTAGGTTTAGATTTGGGGTTAGGTTTAGATTTGGAGTTAGGTTTAGATTTTAGGTTTAGATTTGGGGTTAGGTTTAGATTTGGAGTTAGGTTTAGATTTTAGGTTTAGATTTGGGGTTAGGTTTAGATTTTAGGTTTAGATTTGGGGTTAGGTTTAGATTTTAGGTTTATATTTGGGGTTAGGTTTAGATTTTAGGTTTAGATTTGGGTTAGGTTTAGATTTGGGGTTAGGTTTAGATTTTAGGTTTAGATTTGGGGTTAGGTTTAGATTTTAGGTTTAGATTTTAGGTTTAGATTTGGGGTTAGGTTTAGATTTTAGGTTTAGATTTGGGGTTAGGTTTAGATTTTAGGTTTAGATTTGGGGTTAGGTTTAGATTTTAGGTTTATATTTGGGGTAAGGTTTAGATTTGGGGTTAGGTTTAGATTTTAGGTTTAGATTTTAGGTTTAGATTTGGGTTAGGTTTAGATTTAAGGTTTAGATTTGGGGTTAGGTTTAGATTTTAGGTTTAGATTTTAGGTTTAGATTTGGGTTTAGGTTTAGATTTTAGGTTTAGATTTGGGGTTAGGTTTAGATTTGGGGTTAGGTTTAGATTTTAGGTTTAGATTTGGGGTTAGGTTTAGATTTTAGGTTTAGATTTTAGGTTTAGATTTGGGGTTAGGTTTAGATTTGGGGTTAGGTTTAGATTTTAGGTTTAGATTTGGGGTTAGTTTAGATTTTAGGTTTAGATTTTAGGTTTAGATTTGGGGTTAGGTTTAGATTTTAGGTTTAGATTTGGGGTTAGGTTTAGATTTTAGGTTTAAATTTGGGGTTATGTTTAGATTTTAGGTTTATATTTGGGGTAAGGTTTAGATTTGGGATTAGGTTTAGATTTTAGGTTTAGATTTGGGGTTAGGTTTAGATTTGGGGTTAGGATTAGATTTTAGGTTTAGATTTGGGGGGGTTAGGTTTAGATTTTAGGTTTAGATATGGGGTTAGGTTTAGATTTGGGGTTAGGTTTAGATTTTAGGTTTAGATTTGGGGTTAGGTTTAGATTTTAGGTTTAGATTTTAAGTTTAGATTTGGGGTTAGGTTTAGATTTTAGGTTTAGATTTGGGGTTAGGTTTAGATTTGGGGTTAGGTTTAGATTTTAGGTTTAGATTTGGGGTTAGGTTTAGATTTGGGGTTAGGTTTAGATTTTAGGTTTAGATATGGGGTTAGGTTTAGATTTTAGGTTTATATTTGGGGTAAGGTTTAGATTTGGGGTTAGGTTTAGATTTTAGGTTTAGATTTGGGGTTAGGTTTAGATTTAAGGTTTAGATTTGGGGTTAGGTTTAGATTTTAGGTTTAGATTTGGGGTTAGGTTTAGATTTTAGGTTTAGATTAGGGGTTATGTTTAGATTTTAGGTTAGGTTTAGATTTTAGGTTTAGATTTTAGGTTTAGATTTGGGGTTAGGTTTAGATTTTAGGTTTAGATTTGGGGTTAGGTTTAGATTTTAGGTTTAGATTTTAGGTTTAGATTTTGGGTTAGGTTTAGATTTTAGGTTTAGATATGGGGTTAGGTTTAGATTTTAGGTTTAGATTTTAGGTTTAGATTTGGGGTTAGGTTTATATTTTAGGTTTAGATTTGGGGTTAGGTTTAGATTTCAGGTTTATATTTGGGGTTAGGTTTAGATTTGGGGTTAGGTTTAGATTTTAGGTTTAGATTTGGGGTTAGGTTTAGATTTGGAGTTAGGTTTAGATTTTAGGTTTAGATTTGGGGTTAGGTTTACATTTGGAGTTAGGTTTAGATTTTAGGTTTAGATTTGGGGTTAGGTTTAGATTTTAGGTTTAGATTTGGGGTTAGGTTTAGATTTTAGGTTTAGATTTGGGGTTAGGTGTAGATTTGGGGTTAGGTTTAGATTTTAGGTTTAGATTTGGGGTTAGGTTTAGATTTGGGGTTAGGTTTAGATTTTAGGTTTAGATTTGGGGTTAGGTTTAGATTTTAGGTTTAGATTTTAGGTTTAGATTTGGGGTTAGGTTTAGATTTTAGGTTTAGATTTGGGGTTAGGTTTAGATTTTAGGTTTATATTTGGGGTAAGGTTTAGATTTGGGTTTAGGTTTAGATTTTAGGTTTAGATTTGGGGTTAGGTTTAGATTTAGGGTTAGGTTTAGATTTTAGGTTTAGATTTTGGGTTAGGTTTAGATTTTAGGTTTAGATATGGGGTTAGGTTTAGATTTGGGGTTAGGTTTAGATTTTAGGTTTAGATTTGGGGTTAGGTTTAGATTTGGAGTTAGGTTTAGATATTAGGTTTAGATTTGGGGTTAGGTTTAGATTTTAGGTTTAGATTTGGGTTTAGGTTTAGATTTTAGGTTTAGATTTGGGGTTAGGTGTAGATTTGGGGTTAGGTTTAGATTTTAGGTTTAGATTTGCGGTTACGTTTAGATTTTAGGTTTAGATTTTAGGTTTAGATTTGGGGTTAGGTTTAGATGTTAGGTTTAGATTTGGGGTTAGGTTTAGTTTTGGGGTTAGGTTTAGATTTTAGGTTTAGATTTGGGGTTAGGTTTAGATTTTAGGTTTAAATTTGGGGTTAGGTTTAGATTTTAGGTTTAGATTTGGGGTTAGGTTTAGATTTGGGGTTAGGTTTAGATTTTAGGTTTAGATTTGGGGTTAGGTTTAGATTTAAGGTTTAGATTTGGGGTTAGATTTAGATTTGGGGTTAGGTTTAGATTTTAGGTTTAGATTTGGGTTTAGGTTTAGATTTTAGGTTTAGATTTGGGGTTAGGTTTAGATTTGGGGTTAGGTTTAGATTTTAGGTTTAGATTTGGGGTTAGGTTTAGATTTGGGGTTAGGTTTAGATTTTAGGTTTAGATTTGGGGTTAGGTTTAGATTTGGGGTTAGGTTTAGATTTTAGGTTTAGATTTGGGGTTAGGTTTAGATTTTAGGTTTAGATTTTAGGTTTAGATCTGGGGTTAGGTTTAGATTTTAGGTTTAGATTTGGGGTTAGGTTTAGATTTTAGGTTTAGATTTGGGGTTAGGTTTACATTTTAGGTTTATATTTGGGGTAAGGTTTAGATTTGGGGTTAGGTTTATATTTTAGGTTTAGATTTGGGGTTAGGTTTAGATTTTAGGTTTAGATTTGGGGTTAGGTTTAGATTTTAGGTTTAGATATGGGGTTAGGTTTAGATTTGGGGTTAGGTTTAGATTTTAGGTTTAGATTTGGGGTTAGGTTTAGATTTGGAGTTAGGTTTAGATTTTAGGTTTAGATTTGGGGTTAGGTTTAGATTTTAGGTTTAGATTTGGGGTTAGGTTTAGATTTTAGGTTTAGATTTGGGATTAGGTGTAGATTTGGGGTTAGGTTTAGATTTTAGGTTTAGATTTGGGGTTAGGTTTAGATTTTAGGTTTAGATTTGGGGTTAGGTTTAGATTTTAGGTTTAGATTTGGGGTTAGGTTTAGATTTGGGGTTAGGTTTAGATTTTAGGTTTAGATTTGGGGTTAGGTTTAGATTTAAGTTTTAGATTTGGGGTTAGGTTTAGATTTTAGGTTTAGATTTTAGGTTTAGATTTGGGGTTAGGTTTAGATTTTAGGTTTAGATTTAGGGTTAGGTTTAGATTTGGGGTTAGGTTTAGATTTTAGGTTTAGATTTGGGGTTAGGTTTAGATTTGGGGTTAGGTTTAGATTTTAGGTTTAGATTTGGGGTTAGGTTTAGATTTTAGGTTTAGATTTGGGGTTATTTTTAGATTTGGTGTTAGGTTTAGATTTTACGTTTAGATTTGGGGTTAGGTTTAGATTTTAGGTTAGGTTTAGATTTTAGGTTTAGATTTGGGGTTAGGTTTAGATTTGGGGTTAGGTTTAGATTTTAGGTTTAGATTTGGGGTTAGGTTTAGATTTTAGGTTTAGATTTTAGGTTTAGATTTGGGGTTAGGTTTAGATTTTAGGTTTAGATTTGGGGTTAGGTTTAGATTTTAGGTTTAGATTTGGGGTTAGGTTTAGATTTGGGGTTAGGTTTAGATTTTAGGTTTAGATTTGGGGTTAGGTTTAGATTTGGGGTTAGGTTTAGATTTTAGGTTTAGATTTGGGGTTAGGTTTAGATTTTAGGTTTAGATTTGGGGTTAGGTTTGGATTTTAGGTTTAGATTTGGGGTTAGGTTTAGATTTTAGGTTTAGATTTGGGGTTAGGTGTAGATTTGGCGTTAGGTTTAGATTTTAGGTTTAGATTTGGGGTTAGGTTTAGATTTTAGGTTTAGATTTTAGGTTTAGATTTGGGGTTAGGTTTAGATTTTAGGTTTAGATTTGGGGTTAGGTTTAGATTTGGGGTTAGGTTTAGATTTTAGGTTTAGATTTGGGGTTAGGTTTAGATTTAAGGTTTAGATTTGGGGTTAGGTTTAGATTTTAGGTTTAGATTTGGGGTTAGGTTTAGATTTGGGGTTAGGTTTAGATTTTAGGTTTAGATTTGGGGTTAGGTTTAGATTTAAGGTTTAGATTTGGGGTTAGGTTTAGATTTTAGGTTTAGATTTGGGGTTAGGTTTAGATTTTAGGTTTAGATTTGGGGTTAGGTTTACATTTTAGGTTTATATTTGGGGTAAGGTTTAGATTTGGGGTTAGGTTTAGATTTTAGGTTTAGATTTGGGGTTAGGTTTAGATTTGGGGTTAGGTTTAGATTTTAGGTTTAGATTTGGGGTTAGGTTTAGATTTGGGGTTAGGTTTAGATTTTAGGTTTAGATTTGGGGTTAGGTTTAGATTTTAGGTTTAGATTTTAGGTTTAGATTTGGGGTTAGGTTTAGATTTTAGGTTTAGATTTGGGGTTAGGTTTAGATTTTAGGTTTAGATTTGGGGTTAGGTTTACATTTTAGGTTTATATTTGGGGTAAGGTTTAGATTTGGGGTTAGGTTTAGATTTTAGGTTTAGATTTGGGGTTAGGTTTAGATTTTAGGTTTAGATTTGGGGTTAGGTTTAGATTTTAGGTTTAGATATGGGGTTAGGTTTAGATTTGGGGTTAGGTTTAGATTTTAGGTTTAGATTTGGGGTTAGGTTTAGATTTGGAGTTAGGTTTAGATTTTAGGTTTAGATTTGGGGTTAGGTTTAGATTTTAGGTTTAGATTTGGGGTTAGGTTTAGATTTTAGGTTTAGATTTGGGGTTAGGTGTAGATTTGGGGTTAGGTTTAGATTTTAGGTTTAGATTTGGGGTTAGGTTTAGATTTTAGGTTTAGATTTGGGGTTAGGTTTAGATTTGGGGTTAGGTTTAGATTTTAGGTTTAGATTTGGGGTTAGGTTTAGATTTGGGGTTAGGTTTAGATTTTAGGTTTAGATTTGGGGTTAGGTTTAGATTTGGGGTTAGGTTTAGATTTTAGGTTTAGATTTGGGTTAGGTTTAGATTTAGGTTTAGATTTGGGGTTAGGTTTAGATTTGGGGTTAGGTTTAGATTTTAGGTTTAGATTTGGGGTTAGGTTTAGATTTAGGTTTAGATTTGGGGTTAGGTTTAGATTTTAGGTTAGGTTTAGATTTTAGGTTTAGATTTGGGGTTAGGTTTAGATTTGGAGTTAGGTTTAGATTTAGGTTTAGATTTGGGGTTAGGTTTAGATTTGGAGTTAGGTTTAGATTTTAGGTTTAGATTTGGGGTTAGGTTTAGATTTTAGGTTTAGATTTGGGGTTAGGTTTAGATTTTAGGTTTAGATTTGGGGTTAGGTTTAGATTTGGGTTAGGTTAGATTTTAGGTTTAGATTTGGGGTTAGGTTTAGATTTTAGGTTTATATTTGGGAAAGGTTTAGAATTGGGTTAGGTAGTGGTAGGTTTAGATTTTAGGTTTAGATTTGGGGTTAGGTTTAGATTTTAGGTTTAGATTTGGGTTAGGTTTAGATTTTAGGTTTAGATTTGGGTTAGGTTAGATTTGGAGTTAGGTTTAGATTTTAGGTTTAGATTTGGGTTAGGTTTAGATTTTAGGTTTAGATTTGGGGTTAGGTGTAGATTTGGGGTTAGGTTTAGATTTTAGGTTTAGATTTGGGGTTAGGTTTAGATTTTAGGTTTAGATTTGGGGTTAGGTTTAGATTTTAGGTTTAGATTTGGGGTTAGGTTTAGATTTGGGGTTAGGTTTAGATTTTAGGTTTAGATTTGGGGTTAGGTTTAGATTTTAGGTTTAAATTTGGGTTAGGTTTAGATTTTAGGTTTAGATTTGGGGTAGGTTTAGATTTGGGGTTAGGTTTAGATTTTAGGTTTAGATTTGGGGTTAGGTTTAGATTTAAGGTTTAGATTTGGGGTTAGGTTTAGATTTTAGGTTTAGATTTGGGTTAGGTTTAGATTTGGGGTTAGGTTTAGATTTTAGGTTTAGATTTGGGGTTAGGTTTAGATTTTAGGTTTAGATTTTAGGTTTAGATTTGGGGTTAGGTTTAGATTTGGGGTTAGGTTTAGATTTTAGGTTTAGATTTGGGTTAGGTTTAGATTTTAGGTTTAGATTTTAGGTTTAGATTTGGGGTTAGGTTTAGATTTTAGGTTTAGATTTGGGGTTAGGTTTAGATTTTAGGTTTAGATTTGGGTTATGTTTAGATTTTAGGTTATATTTGGTGTTAGGTGTAGATTTGGTATTAGGTTTAGATTTTAGGTTTAGATTTGGGTTAGGTTAGATTTGGGGTTATGTTAGATTTTAGGTTTAGATTTGGGGTTAGGTTTAGATTTTAGGTTTAGATATGGGGTTAGGTTTAGATTTGGGGGTTAGGTTTAGATTTTAGGTTTAGATTTGGGGTTAGGTTTAGATTTTAGGTTTAGATTTTAGGTTTAGATTTGGGGTTAGGTTTAGATTTTAGGTTAGATTTGGGGTTAGGTTTAGATTTAAGTTTTAGATTTGGGGTTAGGTTTAGATTTAGGTTAGATTTTAGGTTTAGATTTGGGTTAGGTTTAGATTTTAGGTTTAGATTTGGGGTTAGGTTTAGATTTGGGGTTAGGTTTAGATTTTAGGTTTAGATTTGGGGTTAGGTTTAGATTTGGGGTTAGGTTTAGATTTTAGGTTTAGATTTGGGGTTAGGTTTAGATTTTAGGTTTAGATTTGGGGTTAGGTTTAGATTTGGTGTTAGGTTTAGATTTTACGTTTAGATTTGGGGTTAGGTTTAGATTTTAGGTTAGGTTTAGATTTTAGGTTTAGATTGGGTTAGGTTTAGATTGGGTTAGGTTAGATTTTAGGTTTAGATTTGGGGTTAGGTTTAGATTTTAGGTTTAGATTTTAGGTTTAGATTTGGGGTTAGGTTTAGAATTTAGGTTTAGATTTGGGGTTAGGTTTAGATTTTAGGTTTAGATTTGGGTTAGGTGTAGATTTGGGGTTAGTTTAGATTTTAGGTTTAGATTTGGGGTTAGGTTTAGATATTAGTTTTAGATTTTAGGTTTAGATTTGGGGTTAGGTTTAGATTTTAGGTTTAGATTTGGGGTTAGGTTTAGATTTGGGGTTAGGTTTAGATTTAGGTTTAGATTTGGGGTTAGGTTTAGATTTGGGGTTAGGTTTAGATTTTAGGTTTAGATTTGGGGGTTAGGTTTAGATTTTAGGTTTAGATTTGGGGTTAGGTTTACATTTTAGGTTTATATTTGGGGTAAGGTTTAGATTTGGGGTTAGGTTTAGATTTTAGGTTTAGATTTGGGGTTAGGTTTAGATTTGGGGTTAGGTTTAGATTTTAGGTTTAGATTTGGGGTTAGGTTTAGATTTTAGGTTTAGATTTTAGGTTTAGATTTGGGGTTAGGTTTAGATTTTAGGTTTAGATTTGGGGTTAGGTTTAGATTTGGGGTTAGGTTTAGATTTTAGGTTTAGATTTGGGGTTAGGTTTAGATTTTAGGTTTATAGGTTTAGATTTTAGGTTTAAATTTGGGGTTAGGTTTAGATTTTAGGTTTAGATTTGGGGTTAGGTTTAGATTTGGGGTTAGGTTTAGATTTTAGGTTTAGATTTGGGGTTAGGTTTAGATTTAAGGTTTAGATTTGGGGTTAGGTTTAGATTTTAGGTTTAGATTTGGGGTTAGGTTTAGATTTGGGGTTAGGTTTAGATTTTAGGTTTAGATTTGGGGTTAGGTTTAGATTTTAGGTTTAGATTTTAGGTTTAGATTTGGGGTTAGGTTTAGATTTGGGGTTAGGTTTACATTTTAGGTTTAGATTTGGGGTTAGGTTTAGATTTTAGGTTTAGATTTTAGGTTTAGATTTGGGGTTAGGTTTAGATTTTAGGTTTAGATTTGGGGTTAGGTTTAGATTTTAGGTTTAGATTTGGGGTTATGTTTAGATTTTAGGTTTATATTTGGTGTTAGGTGTAGATTTGAGATTAGGTTTAGATTTTAGGTTTAGATTTGGGGTTAGGTTTAGATTTGGGGTTAGGTTTAGATTTTAGGTTTAGATTTGGGGTTAGGTTTAGATTTTAGGTTTAGATATGGGGTTAGGTTTAGATTTTAGGTTTAGATTTTACGTTTAGATTTGGGGTTAGGTTTAGATGTTAGGTTTAGATTTGGGGTTAGGTTTAGATTTGGGGTTAGGTTTAGATTTTAGGTTTAGATTTGGGGTTAGGTTTAGATTTGGGGTTAGGTTTAGATTTTAGGTTTAGATTTGGGGTTAGGTTTAGATTTTAGGTTTAGATTTGGGGTTAGGTTTACATTTTAGGTTTAGATTTGGGGTTAGGTTTACATTTTAGGTTTATATTTGGGGTAAGGTTTAGATTTGGGGTTAGGTTTAGATTTTAGGTTTAGATTTGGGGTTAGGTTTAGATTTGGGGTTAGGTTTAGATTTTAGGTTTAGATTTGGGGTTAGGTTTAGATTTTAGGTTTAGATATGGGGTTAGGTTTAGATTTGGGGTTAGGTTTAGATTTTAGGTTTAGATTTGGGGTTAGGTTTAGATTTGGAGTTAGGTTTAGATTTTAGGTTTAGATTTGGGGTTAGGTTTAGATTTTAGGTTTAGATTTGGGGTTAGGTTTAGATTTTAGGTTTAGATTTGGGGTTAGGTTTAGATTTGGGGTTAGGTTTAGATTTTAGGTTTAGATTTGGGGTTAGGTTTAGATTTAAGTTTTAGATTTGGGGTTAGGTTTAGATTTTAGGTTTAGATTTTAGGTTTAGATTTGGGGTTAGGTTTAGATTTTAGGTTTAGATTTGGGGTTAGGTTTAGATTTGGGGTTAGGTTTAGATTTTAGGTTTAGATTTGGGGTTAGGTTTAGATTTGGGGTTAGGTTTAGATTTTAGGTTTAGATTTGGGGTTAGGTTTAGATTTTAGGTTTAGATTTGGGGTTAGGTTTAGATTTGGTGTTAGGTTTAGATTTTAGGTTTAGATTTGGGGTTAGGTTTAGATTTTAGGTTAGGTTTAGATTTTAGGTTTAGATTTGGGGTTAGGTTTAGATTTGGGGTTAGGTTTAGATTTTAGGTTTAGATTTGGGGTTAGGTTTAGATTTTAGGTTTAGATTTTAGGTTTAGATTTGGGGTTAGGTTTAGATTTTAGGTTTAGATTTGGGGTTAGGTTTAGATTTTAGGTTTAGATTTGGGGTTAGGTGTAGATTTGGGGTTAGGTTTAGATTTTAGGTTTAGATTTGGGGTTAGGTTTAGATATTAGGTTTAGATTTCAGGTTTAGATTTGGGGTTAGGTTTAGATTTTAGGTTTAGATTTGGGGTTAGGTTTAGATTTGGGGTTAGGTTTAGATTTTAGGTTTAGATTTGGGGTTAGGTTTAGATTTGGGGTTAGGTTTAGATTTTAGGTTTAGATTTGGGGTTAGGTTTAGATTTTAGGTTTAGATTTGGGGTTAGGTTTACATTTTATGTTTATATTTGGGGTAAGGTTTAGATTTGGGGTTAGGTTTAGATTTTAGGTTTAGATTTGGGGTTAGGTTTAGATTTGGGGTTAGGTTTAGATTTTAGGTTTAGATTTGGGGTTAGGTTTAGATTTTAGGTTTAGATTTGGGGTTAGGTTTAGATTTTATGTTTATATTTGGGGTAAGGTTTAGATTTGGGGTTAGGTTTACATTTTATGTTTATATTTGGGGTAAGGTTTAGATTTGGGGTTAGGTTTAGATTTGGGGTTAGGTTTAGATTTTAGGTTTAGATTTGGGGTTAGGTTTAGATTTGGGGTTAGGTTTAGATTTTAGGTTTAGATTTGGGGTTAGGTTTAGATTTTAGGTTTAGATTTGGGGTTAGGTTTAGATTTGGGGTTAGGTTTAGATTTTAGGTTTAGATTTGGTGTTAGGTTTAGATTTGGGGTTAGGTTTAGATTTTAGGTTTAGATTTGGGGTTAGGTTTAGATTTTAGGTTTAGATTTGGGGTTAGGTTTGGATTTTAGGTTTAGATTTTAGGTTTAGATTTGGGGTTAGGTTTAGATTTAAGGTTTAGATTTGGGGTTAGGTTTAGATTTGGGGTTAGGTTTAGATTTTAGGTTTAGATTTGGGGTTAGGTTTAGATTTTAGGTTTAGATTTGGGGTTAGGTTTAGATTTGGGGTTAGGTTTAGATTTTAGGTTTAGATTTGGGGTTAGGTTTAGATTTGGGGTTAGGTTTAGATTTTAGGTTTAGATTTGGGGTTAGGTTTAGATTTGGGGTTAGGTTTAGATTTTAGGTTTAGATTTGGGGTTAGGTTTAGATTTAAGGTTTAGATTTGGGGTTAGGTTTAGATTTGGGATTAGGTTTAGATTTTAGGTTTAGATTTGGGGTTAGGTTTAGATTTTAGGTTTAGATTTGGGGTTAGGTTTAGATTTTAGGTTAGGTTTAGATTTTAGGTTTAGATTTGGGGTTAGGTGTAGATTTGAGATTAGGTTTAGATTTTAGGTTTAGATTTGGGGTTAGGTTTAGATTTGGAGTTAGGTTTAGATTTTAGGTTTAGATTTGGGGTTAGGTTTAGATTTTAGGTTTAGATTTGGGGTTAGGTTTAGATTTTAGGTTTAGATTTGGGGTAAGGTTTAGATTTGGGGTTAGGTTTAGATTTTAGGTTTAGATTTGGGGTTAGGTTTAGATTTTAGGTTTAGATTTGGGGTTAGGTTTAGATTTAAGGTTTAGATTTGGGGTTAGGTTTAGATTTGGAGTTAGGTTTAGATTTTAGGTTTAGATTTGGGGTTAGGTTTAGATTTTAGGTTTAGATTTGGGGTTAGGTGTAGATTTGGGGTTAGGTTTAGATTTTATGTTTAGATTTGGGGTTAGGTTTAGATTTTAGGTTTAGATTTTAGGTTTAGATTTGGGGTTAGGTTTAGATTTTAGGTTTAGATTTGGGGTTAGGTTTAGATTTGGGGTTAGGTTTAGATTTTAGGTTTAGATTTGGGGTTAGGTTTAGATTTTAGGTTTAAATTTGGGGTTAGGTTTAGATTTTAGGTTTAGATTTGGGGTTAGGTTTAGATTTGGGGTTAGGTTTAGATTTTAGGTTTAGATTTGGGGTTAGGTTTAGATTTAAGGTTTAGATTTGGGGTTAGGTTTAGATTTTAGGTTTAGATTTGGGGTTAGGTTTAGATTTGGGGTTAGGTTTAGATTTTAGGTTTAGATTTGGGGTTAGGTTTAGATTTTAGGTTTAGATTTTAGGTTTAGATTTGGGGTTAGGTTTAGATTTGGGGTTAGGTTTAGATTTTAGGTTTAGATTTGGGGTTAGGTTTAGATTTTAGGTTTAGATTTTAGGTTTAGATTTGGGGTTAGGTTTAGATTTTAGGTTTAGATTTGGGGTTAGGTTTAGATTTTAGGTTTAGATTTGGGGTTATGTTTAGATTTTAGGTTTATATTTGGTGTTAGGTGTAGATTTGGTATTAGGTTTAGATTTTAGGTTTAGATTTGGGGTTAGGTTTAGATTTGGGGTTATGTTTAGATTTTAGGTTTAGATTTGGGGTTAGGTTTAGATTTTAGGTTTAGATATGGGGTTAGGTTTAGATTTGGGGTTAGGTTTAGATTTTAGGTTTAGATTTGGGGTTAGGTTTAGATTTTAGGTTTAGATTTTAGGTTTAGATTTGGGGTTAGGTTTAGATTTTAGGTTTAGATTTGGGGTTAGGTTTAGATTTAAGTTTTAGATTTGGGGTTAGGTTTAGATTTTAGGTTTAGATTTTAGGTTTAGATTTGGGGTTAGGTTTAGATTTTAGGTTTAGATTTGGGGTTAGGTTTAGATTTGGGGTTAGGTTTAGATTTTAGGTTTAGATTTGGGGTTAGGTTTAGATTTGGGGTTAGGTTTAGATTTTAGGTTTAGATTTGGGGTTAGGTTTAGATTTTAGGTTTAGATTTGGGGTTAGGTTTAGATTTGGTGTTAGGTTTAGATTTTACGTTTAGATTTGGGGTTAGGTTTAGATTTTAGGTTAGGTTTAGATTTTAGGTTTAGATTTGGGGTTAGGTTTAGATTTGGGGTTAGGTTTAGATTTTAGGTTTAGATTTGGGGTTAGGTTTAGATTTTAGGTTTAGCTTTTAGGTTTAGATTTGGGGTTAGGTTTAGAATTTAGGTTTAGATTTGGGGTTAGGTTTAGATTTTAGGTTTAGATTTGGGGTTAGGTGTAGATTTGGGGTTAGGTTTAGATTTTAGGTTTAGATTTGGGGTTAGGTTTAGATTTGGGGTTAGGTTTAGATTTTAGGTTTAGATTTGGGGTTAGGTTTAGATTTGGGGTTAGGTTTAGATTTTAGGTTTAGATTTGGGGTTAGGTTTAGATTTGGGGTTAGGTTTAGATTTTAGGTTTAGATTTGGGGTTAGGTTTAGATTTTAGGTTTAGATTTGGGGTTAGGTTTACATTTTAGGTTTATATTTGGGGTAAGGTTTAGATTTGGGGTTAGGTTTAGATTTTAGGTTTAGATTTGGGGTTAGGTTTAGATTTGGGGTTAGGTTTAGATTTTAGGTTTAGATTTGGGGTTAGGTTTAGATTTTAGGTTTAGATTTTAGGTTTAGATTTGGGGTTAGGTTTAGATTTTAGGTTTAGATTTGGGGTTAGGTTTAGATTTGGGGTTAGGTTTAGATTTTAGGTTTAGATTTGGGGTTAGGTTTAGATTTTAGGTTTAAATTTGGGGTTAGGTTTAGATTTTAGGTTTAGATTTGGGGTTAGGTTTAGATTTGGGGTTAGGTTTAGATTTTAGGTTTAGATTTGGGGTTAGGTTTAGATTTAAGGTTTAGATTTGGGGTTAGGTTTAGATTTTAGGTTTAGATTTGGGGTTAGGTTTAGATTTGGGGTTAGGTTTAGATTTTAGGTTTAGATTTGGGGTTAGGTTTAGATTTTAGGTTTAGATTTTAGGTTTAGATTTGGGGTTAGGTTTAGATTTGGGGTTAGGTTTACATTTTAGGTTTAGATTTGGGGTTAGGTTTAGATTTTAGGTTTAGATTTTAGGTTTAGATTTGGGGTTAGGTTTAGATTTTAGGTTTAGATTTGGGGTTAGGTTTAGATTTTAGGTTTAGATTTGGGGTTATGTTTAGATTTTAGGTTTATATTTGGTGTTAGGTGTAGATTTGAGATTAGGTTTAGATTTTAGGTTTAGATTTGGGGTTAGGTTTAGATTTGGGTTAGGTTTAGATTTTAGGTTTAGATTTGGGGTTAGGTTTAGATTTTAGGTTTAGATATGGGGTTAGGTTTAGATTTGGGGTTAGGTTTAGATTTTAGGTTTAGATTTGGGGTTAGGTTTAGATTTTAGGTTTAGATTTTAGGTTTAGATTTGGGGTTAGGTTTAGATTTTAGGTTTAGATTTGGGTTTAGGTTTAGATTTTAGGTTTAGATTTGGGGTTAGGTGTAGATTTGGGGTTAGGTTTAGATTTTAGGTTTAGATTTGGGGTTAGGTTTAGATTTTAGGTTTAGATTTTACGTTTAGATTTGGGGTTAGGTTTAGATGTTAGGTTTAGATTTGGGGTTAGGTTTAGATTTGGGGTTAGGTTTAGATTTTAGGTTTAGATTTGGGGTTAGGTTTAGATTTGGGGTTAGGTTTAGATTTTAGGTTTAGATTTGGGGTTAGGTTTAGATTTTAGGTTTAGATTTGGGGTTAGGTTTACATTTTAGGTTTAGATTTGGGGTTAGGTTTACATTTTAGGTTTATATTTGGGGTAAGGTTTAGATTTGGGGTTAGGTTTAGATTTTAGGTTTAGATTTGGGGTTAGGTTTAGATTTGGGGTTAGGTTTAGATTTTAGGTTTAGATTTGGGGTTAGGTTTAGATTTTAGGTTTAGATTTGGGGTTAGGTTTAGAATTTAGGTTTAGATTTGGGGTTAGGTTTAGATTTTAGGTTTAGATTTGGGGTTAGGTTTAGATTTGGGGTTAGGTTTAGATTTTAGGTTTAGATTTGGGGTTAGGTTTAGATTTAAGTTTTAGATTTGGGGTTAGGTTTAGATTTTAGGTTTAGATTTTAGGTTTAGATTTGGGGTTAGGTTTAGATTTTAGGTTTAGATTTGGGGTTAGGTTTAGATTTGGGGTTAGGTTTAGATTTTAGGTTTAGATTTGGGGTTAGGTGTAGATTTGGGGTTAGGTTTAGATTTTAGGTTTAGATTTGGGGTTAGGTTTAGATTTTAGGTTTAGATTTGGGGTTAGGTTTAGATTTGGTGTTAGGTTTAGATTTTAGGTTTAGATTTGGGGTTAGGTTTAGATTTTAGGTTAGGTTTAGATTTTAGGTTTAGATTTGGGGTTAGGTTTAGATTTGGGGTTAGGTTTAGATTTTAGGTTTAGATTTGGGGTTAGGTTTAGATTTTAGGTTTAGATTTTAGGTTTAGATTTGGGGTTAGGTTTAGATTTTAGGTTTAGATTTGGGGTTAGGTTTAGATTTTAGGTTTAGATTTGGGGTTATGTTTAGATTTTAGGTTTATATTTGGTGTTAGGTGTAGATTTGGTATTAGGTTTAGATTTTAGGTTTAGATTTGGGGTTAGGTTTAGATTTGGGGTTATGTTTAGATTTTAGGTTTAGATTTGGGGTTAGGTTTAGATTTTAGGTTTAGATATGGGGTTAGGTTTAGATTTGGGGTTAGGTTTAGATTTTAGGTTTAGATTTGGGGTTAGGTTTAGATTTTAGGTTTAGATTTTAGGTTTAGATTTGGGGTTAGGTTTAGATTTTAGGTTTAGATTTGGGGTTAGGTTTAGATTTAAGTTTTAGATTTGGGGTTAGGTTTAGATTTTAGGTTTAGATTTTAGGTTTAGATTTGGGGTTAGGTTTAGATTTTAGGTTTAGATTTGGGGTTAGGTTTAGATTTGGGGTTAGGTTTAGATTTTAGGTTTAGATTTGGGGTTAGGTTTAGATTTGGGGTTAGGTTTAGATTTTAGGTTTAGATTTGGGGTTAGGTTTAGATTTTAGGTTTAGATTTGGGGTTAGGTTTAGATTTGGTGTTAGGTTTAGATTTTACGTTTAGATTTGGGGTTAGGTTTAGATTTTAGGTTAGGTTTAGATTTTAGGTTTAGATTTGGGGTTAGGTTTAGATTTGGGGTTAGGTTTAGATTTTAGGTTTAGATTTGGGGTTAGGTTTAGATTTTAGGTTTAGATTTTAGGTTTAGATTTGGGGTTAGGTTTAGAATTTAGGTTTAGATTTGGGGTTAGGTTTAGATTTTAGGTTTAGATTTGGGGTTAGGTGTAGATTTGGGGTTAGGTTTAGATTTTAGGTTTAGATTTGGGGTTAGGTTTAGATATTAGTTTTAGATTTTAGGTTTAGATTTGGGGTTAGGTTTAGATTTTAGGTTTAGATTTGGGGTTAGGTTTAGATTTGGGGTTAGGTTTAGATTTTAGGTTTAGATTTGGGGTTAGGTTTAGATTTGGGGTTAGGTTTAGATTTTAGGTTTAGATTTGGGGTTAGGTTTAGATTTTAGGTTTAGATTTGGGGTTAGGTTTACATTTTAGGTTTATATTTGGGGTAAGGTTTAGATTTGGGGTTAGGTTTAGATTTTAGGTTTAGATTTGGGGTTAGGTTTAGATTTGGGGTTAGGTTTAGATTTTAGGTTTAGATTTGGGGTTAGGTTTAGATTTTAGGTTTAGATTTTAGGTTTAGATTTGGGGTTAGGTTTAGATTTTAGGTTTAGATTTGGGGTTAGGTTTAGATTTGGGGTTAGGTTTAGATTTTAGGTTTAGATTTGGGGTTAGGTTTAGATTTTAGGTTTAAATTTGGGGTTAGGTTTAGATTTTAGGTTTAGATTTGGGGTTAGGTTTAGATTTGGGGTTAGGTTTAGATTTTAGGTTTAGATTTGGGGTTAGGTTTAGATTTAAGGTTTAGATTTGGGGTTAGGTTTAGATTTTAGGTTTAGATTTGGGGTTAGGTTTAGATTTGGGGTTAGGTTTAGATTTTAGGTTTAGATTTGGGGTTAGGTTTAGATTTTAGGTTTAGATTTTAGGTTTAGATTTGGGGTTAGGTTTAGATTTGGGGTTAGGTTTACATTTTAGGTTTAGATTTGGGGTTAGGTTTAGATTTTAGGTTTAGATTTTAGGTTTAGATTTGGGGTTAGGTTTAGATTTTAGGTTTAGATTTGGGGTTAGGTTTAGATTTTAGGTTTAGATTTGGGGTTATGTTTAGATTTTAGGTTTATATTTGGTGTTAGGTGTAGATTTGAGATTAGGTTTAGATTTTAGGTTTAGATTTGGGGTTAGGTTTAGATTTGGGTTAGGTTTAGATTTTAGGTTTAGATTTGGGGTTAGGTTTAGATTTTAGGTTTAGATATGGGGTTAGGTTTAGATTTGGGGTTAGGTTTAGATTTTAGGTTTAGATTTGGGGTTAGGTTTAGATTTTAGGTTTAGATTTTAGGTTTAGATTTGGGGTTAGGTTTAGATTTTAGGTTTAGATTTGGGTTTAGGTTTAGATTTTAGGTTTAGATTTGGGGTTAGGTGTAGATTTGGGGTTAGGTTTAGATTTTAGGTTTAGATTTGGGGTTAGGTTTAGATTTTAGGTTTAGATTTTACGTTTAGATTTGGGGTTAGGTTTAGATGTTAGGTTTAGATTTGGGGTTAGGTTTAGATTTGGGGTTAGGTTTAGATTTTAGGTTTAGATTTGGGGTTAGGTTTAGATTTGGGGTTAGGTTTAGATTTTAGGTTTAGATTTGGGGTTAGGTTTAGATTTTAGGTTTAGATTTGGGGTTAGGTTTACATTTTAGGTTTAGATTTGGGGTTAGGTTTACATTTTAGGTTTATATTTGGGGTAAGGTTTAGATTTGGGGTTAGGTTTAGATTTTAGGTTTAGATTTGGGGTTAGGTTTAGATTTGGGGTTAGGTTTAGATTTTAGGTTTAGATTTGGGGTTAGGTTTAGATTTTAGGTTTAGATATGGGGTTAGGTTTAGATTTGGGGTTAGGTTTAGATTTTAGGTTTAGATTTGGGGTTAGGTTTAGATTTGGAGTTAGGTTTAGATTTTAGGTTTAGATTTGGGGTTAGGTTTAGATTTTAGGTTTAGATTTGGGGTTAGGTTTAGATTTTAGGTTTAGATTTGGGGTTAGGTTTAGATTTGGGGTTAGGTTTAGATTTTAGGTTTAGATTTGGGGTTAGGTTTAGATTTAAGTTTTAGATTTGGGGTTAGGTTTAGATTTTAGGTTTAGATTTTAGGTTTAGATTTGGGGTTAGGTTTAGATTTTAGGTTTAGATTTGGGGTTAGGTTTAGATTTGGGGTTAGGTTTAGATTTTAGGTTTAGATTTGGGGTTAGGTTTAGATTTGGGGTTAGGTTTAGATTTTAGGTTTAGATTTGGGGTTAGGTTTAGATTTTAGGTTTAGATTTGGGGTTAGGTTTAGATTTGGTGTTAGGTTTAGATTTTAGGTTTAGATTTGGGGTTAGGTTTAGATTTTAGGTTAGGTTTAGATTTTAGGTTTAGATTTGGGGTTAGGTTTAGATTTGGGGTTAGGTTTAGATTTTAGGTTTAGATTTGGGGTTAGGTTTAGATTTTAGGTTTAGATTTTAGGTTTAGATTTGGGGTTAGGTTTAGATTTTAGGTTTAGATTTGGGGTTAGGTTTAGATTTTAGGTTTAGATTTGGGGTTAGGTGTAGATTTGGGGTTAGGTTTAGATTTTAGGTTTAGATTTGGGGTTAGGTTTAGATATTAGGTTTAGATTTCAGGTTTAGATTTGGGGTTAGGTTTAGATTTTAGGTTTAGATTTGGGGTTAGGTTTAGATTTGGGGTTAGGTTTAGATTTTAGGTTTAGATTTGGGGTTAGGTTTAGATTTGGGGTTAGGTTTAGATTTTAGGTTTAGATTTGGGGTTAGGTTTAGATTTTAGGTTTAGATTTGGGGTTAGGTTTACATTTTATGTTTATATTTGGGGTAAGGTTTAGATTTGGGGTTAGGTTTAGATTTTAGGTTTAGATTTGGGGTTAGGTTTAGATTTGGGGTTAGGTTTAGATTTTAGGTTTAGATTTGGGGTTAGGTTTAGATTTTAGGTTTAGATTTGGGGTTAGGTTTAGATTTGGGGTTAGGTTTAGATTTTAGGTTTAGATTTGGGGTTAGGTTTAGATTTGGGGTTAGGTTTAGATTTTAGGTTTAGATTTGGGGTTAGGTTTAGATTTGGGGTTAGGTTTAGATTTTAGGTTTAGATTTGGGGTTAGTTTTAGATTTAAGGTTTAGATTTGGGGTTAGGTTTAGATTTGGGGTTAGGTTTAGATTTTAGGTTTAGATTTGGGGTTAGGTTTAGATATTAGGATTAGATTTGGGGTTAGGTTTAGATTTTAGGTTAGGTTTAGATTTTAGGTTTAGATTTGGGGTTAGGTTTAGATTTGGGGTTAGGTTTAGATTTTTGGTTTAGATTTGGGGTTAGGTTTAGATTTGGGGTTAGGTTTAGATTTTAGGTTTAGATTTGGGGTTAGGTTTAGATTTTAGGTTTAGATATGGGGTTAGGTTTAGATTTGGGGTTAGGTTTAGATTTTAGGTTTAGATTTGGGGTTAGGTTTAGATTTGGAGTTAGGTTTAGATTTTAGGTTTAGATTTGGGGTTAGGTTTAGATTTGGAGTTAGGTTTAGATTTTAGGTTTAGATTTGGGGTTAGGTCTAGATTTTAGGTTTAGATTTGGGGTTAGGTTTAGATTTTAGGTTTAGATTTGGGGTTAGGTGTAGATTTGGGGTTAGGTTTAGATTTTAGGTTTAGATTTGGGGTTAGGTTTAGATTTGGGGTTAGGTTTAGATTTTAGGTTTAGATTTGGGGTTAGGTTTAGATTTTAGGTTTATATTTGGGGTAAGGTTTAGATTTGGGGTTAGGTTTAGATTTTAGGTTTAGATTTGGGGTTAGGTTTAGATTTTAGGTTTAGATTTGGGGTTAGGTTTAGATTTAAGGTTTAGATTTGGGGTTAGGTTTAGATTTGGAGTTAGGTTTAGATTTTAGGTTTAGATTTGGGGTTAGGTTTAGATTTTAGGTTTAGATTTGGGGTTAGGTGTAGATTTGGGGTTAGGTTTAGATTTTAGGTTTAGATTTGGGGTTAGGTTTAGATTTTAGGTTTAGATTTTAGGTTTAGATTTGGGGTTAGGTTTAGATTTTAGGTTTAGATTTGGGGTTAGGTTTAGATTTGGGGTTAGGTTTAGATTTTAGGTTTAGATTTGGGGTTAGGTTTAGATTTTAGGTTTAAATTTGGGGTTAGGTTTAGATTTTAGGTTTAGATTTGGGGTTAGGTTTAGATTTGGGGTTAGGTTTAGATTTTAGGTTTAGATTTGGGGTTAGGTTTAGATTTTAGGTTTAGATTTGGGGTTAGGTTTAGATTTTAGGTTTAGATTTGGGGTTAGGTTTAGATTTGGGGTTAGGTTTAGATTGTAGGTTTAGATTTGGGGTTAGGTTTAGATTTTAGGTTTAGATTTTAGGTTTAGATTTGGGGTTAGGTTTAGATTTTAGGTTTAGATTTGGGGTTATGTTTAGATTTTAGGTTTATATTTGGTGTTAGGTGTAGATTTGGTATTAGGTTTAGATTTTAGGTTTAGATTTGGGGTTAGGTTTAGATTTGGGGTTAGGTTTAGATTTTAGGTTTAGATTTGGGGTTAGGTTTAGATTTTAGGTATAGATATGGGGTTAGGTTTAGATTTGGGGTTAGGTTTAGATTTTAGGTTTAGATTTGGGGTTAGGTTTAGATTTTTGGTTTAGATTTTAGGTTTAGATTTGGGGTTAGGTTTAGATTTTAGGTTTAGATTTGGGTTTAGGTTTAGATTTTAGGTTTAGATTTGGGGTTAGGTGTAGATTTGGGGTTAGGTTTAGATTTTATGTTTAGATTTGGGGTTAGGTTTAGATTTTAGGTTTAGATTTTGCGTTTAGATTTGGGGTTAGGTTTAGATGTTAGGTTTAGATTTGGGGTTAGGTTTAGATTTGGGGTTAGGTTTAGATTTTAGGTTTAGATTTGGGGTTAGGTTTAGATTTTAGGTTTAAATTTGGGGTTAGGTTTAGATTTTAGGTTTAGATTTGGGGTTAGGTTTAGATTTGGGGTTAGGTTTAGATTTTAGGTTTAGATTTGGGGTTAGGTTTAGATTTAAGGTTTAGATTTGGGGTTAGATTTAGATTTGGGGTTAGGTTTAGATTTTAGGTTTAGATTTGGGTTTAGGTTTAGATTTTAGGTTTAGATTTGGGGTTAGGTTTAGATTTGGGGTTAGGTTTAGATTTTAGGTTTAGATTTGGGGTTAGGTTTAGATTTGGGGTTAGGTTTAGATTTTAGGTTTAGATTTGGGGTTAGGTTTAGATTTGGGGTTAGGTTTAGATTTTAGGTTTAGATTTGGGGTTAGGTTTAGATTTTAGGTTTAGATTTGGGGTTAGGTTTACATTTTAGGTTTATATTTGGGGTAAGGTTTAGATTTGGGGTTAGGTTTAGATTTTAGGTTTAGATTTGGGGTTAGGTTTAGATTTGGGGTTAGGTTTAGATTTTAGGTTTAGATTTGGGGTTAGGTTTAGATTTTAGGTTTAGATATGGGGTTAGGTTTAGATTTGGGGTTAGGTTTAGATTTTAGGTTTAGATTTGGGGTTAGGTTTAGATTTGGAGTTAGGTTTAGATTTTAGGTTTAGATTTGGGGTTAGGTTTAGATTTTAGGTTTAGATTTGGGGTTAGGTTTAGATTTTAGGTTTAGATTTTAGGTTTAGATTTGGGGTTAGGTTTAGATTTGGGGTTAGGTTTAGATTTTAGGTTTAGATTTGGGGTTAGGTTTAGATTTTAGGTTTAGATTTTAGGTTTAGATTTGGGGTTAGGTTTAGATTTGGGGTTAGGTTTAGATTTTAGGTTTAGATTTGGGGTTAGGTTTAGATTTTAGGTTTAGATTTGGGGTTAGGTTTAGATTTGGGGTTAGGTTTAGATTTTAGGTTTAGATTTGGGGTTAGGTTTAGATTTTAGGTTAGGTCTAGATTTTAGGTTTAGATTTGGGGTTAGGTTTAGATTTGGGGTTAGGTTTAGATTTTAGGTTTAGATTTGGGGTTAGGTTTAGATTTTAGGTTAGGTTTAGATTTTAGGTTTAGATTTGGGGTTAGGTTTAGATTTTAGGTTTAGATTTGGGGTTAGGTTTAGATTTTAGGTTTATATTTGGTGTAAGGTTTAGATTTGGGGTTAGGTTTAGATTTTAGGTTTAGATTTGGGGTTAGGTTTAGATTTTAGGTTTAGATTTGGGGTTAGGTGTAGATTTGGGGTTAGGTTTAGATTTTAGGTTTAGATTTGGGGTTAGGTTTAGATTTTAGGTTTAGATTTTAGGTTTAGATTTGGGGTTAGGTTTAGATTTTAGGTTTAGATTTGGGGTTAGGTTTAGATTTTAGGTTTAGATTTGGGGTTAGGTTTAGATTTGGGGTTAGGTTTAGATTTTAGGTTTAGATTTGGGGTTAGGTTTAGATTTGGGGTTAGGTTTAGATTTTAGGTTTAGATTTGGGGTTAGGTTTAGATTTGGGGTTAGGTTTAGATTTTAGGTTTAGATTTGGGGTTAGGTTTAGATTTAAGGTTTAGATTTGGGGTTAGGTTTAGATTTTAGGTTTAGATTTGGGGTTAGGTTTAGATTTTAGGTTAGGTTTAGATTTTAGGTTTAGATTTGGGGTTAGGTTTAGATTTGGGGTTAGGTTTAGATTTTTGGTTTAGATTTGGGGTTAGGTTTAGATTTGGGGTTAGGTTTAGATTTTAGGTTTAGATTTGGGGTTAGGTTTAGATTTTAGGTTTAGATTTGGGGTTAGGTTTAAATTTGGAGTTAGGTTTAGATTTTAGGTTTAGATTTGGGGTTAGGTTTAGATTTGGAGTTAGGTTTAGATTTTAGGTTTAGATTTGTGGTTAGGTTTAGATTTTAGGTTTAGATTTGGGGTTAGGTTTAGATTTTAGGTTTAGATTTGGGGTTAGGTGTAGATTTGGGGTTAGGTTTAGATTTTAGGTTTAGATTTGGGGTTAGGTTTAGATTTTAGGTTTAGATTTTAGGTTTAGATTTGGGGTTAGGTTTAGATTTTAGGTTTAGATTTGGGGTTAGGTTTAGATTTTAGGTTTAGATTTGGGGTTATGTTTAGATTTTAGGTTTATATTTGGGGTAAGGTTTAGATTTGGGGTTAGGTTTAGATTTTAGGTTTAGATTTGGGGTTAGGTTTAGATTTGGGGTTAGGTTTAGATTTTAGGTTTAGATTTGGGGTTAGGTTTAGATTTTAGGTTTAGATATGGGGTTAGGTTTAGATTTGGGGTTAGGTTTAGATTTTAGGTTTAGATTTGGGGTTAGGTTTAGATTTTAGGTTTAGATTTTAGGTTTAGATTTGGGGTTAGGTTTAGATTTTAGGTTTAGATTTGGGGTTAGGTTTAGATTTCAGGTTTAGATTTGGGGTTAGGTTTAGATTTGGGGTTAGGTTTAGATTTTAGGTTTAGATTTGGGGTTAGGTTTAGATTTTAGGTTTAGATTTGGGGTTAGGTTTAGATTTGGGGTTAGGTTTAGATTTTAGGTTTAGATTTGGGGTTAGGTTTAGATTTGGGGTTAGGTTTAGATTTTAGGTTTAGATTTGGGGTTAGGTTTAGATTTAAGGTTTAGATTTGGGGTTAGGTTTAGATTTGCGGTTAGGTTTAGATTTTAGGTTTAGATTTGGGGTTAGGTTTAGATTTTAGGTTAGGTCTAGATTTTAGGTTTAGATTTGGGGTTAGGTTTAGATTTGGGGTTAGGTTTAGATTTTAGGTTTAGATTTGGGGTTAGGTTTAGATTTTAGGTTAGGTTTAGATTTTAGGTTTAGATTTGGGGTTAGGTTTAGATTTTAGGTTTAGATTTGGGGTTAGGTTTAGATTTTAGGTTTTTATTTGGTGTAAGGTTTAGATTTGGGGTTAGGTTTAGATTTTAGGTTTAGATTTGGGGTTAGGTTTAGATTTTAGGTTTAGATTTGGGGTTAGGTGTAGATTTGGGGTTAGGTTTAGATTTTAGGTTTAGATTTGGGGTTAGGTTTAGATTTTAGGTTTAGATTTTAGGTTTAGATTTGGGGTTAGGTTTAGATTTTAGGTTTAGATTTGGGGTTAGGTTTAGATTTTAGGTTTAGATTTGGGGTTAGGTTTAGATTTGGGGTTAGGTTTAGATTTTAGGTTTAGATTTGGGGTTAGGTTTAGATTTTAGGTTTAGATTTGGGGTTAGGTTTGGATTTTAGGTTTAGATTT
The DNA here is from genome assembly GCF_037038585.1 of Patagioenas fasciata. Lineage (NCBI taxonomy): Eukaryota > Metazoa > Chordata > Aves > Columbiformes > Columbidae > Patagioenas > Patagioenas fasciata. The sequence goes on from NW_027288537.1 coordinate 106,675, forward strand.
GGGGTTAGGTTTAGATTTGGGGTTAGGTTTAGATTTTAGGTTTAGATTTGGGGTTAGGTTTAGATTTAAGGTTTAGATTTGGGGTTAGGTTTAGATTTTTGGTTTAGATTTGGGGTTAGGTTTAGAATTGGGGTTAGGTTTAGATTTTAGGTTTAGATTTGGGGTTAGGTTTAGGTTTTAGGTTTAGATATGGGGTTAGGTTTAGATTTGGGGTTAGGTTTAGATTTTAGGTTTAGATTTGGGGTTAGGTTTAAATTTGGAGTTAGGTTTAGATTTTAGGTTTAGATTTGGGGTTAGGTTTAGATTTGGAGTTAGGTTTAGATTTTAGGTTTAGATTTGTGGTTAGGTTTAGATTTTAGGTTTAGATTTGGGGTTAGGTTTAGATTTTAGGTTTAGATTTGGGGTTAGGTGTAGATTTGGGGTTAGGTTTAGATTTTAGGTTTAGATTTGGGGTTAGGTTTAGATTTTAGGTTTAGATTTTAGGTTTAGATTTGGGGTTAGGTTTAGATTTTAGGTTTAGATTTGGGGTTAGGTTTAGATTTTAGGTTTAGATTTGGGGTTATGTTTAGATTTTAGGTTTATATTTGGGGTAAGGTTTAGATTTGGGGTTAGGTTTAGATTTTAGGTTTAGATTTGGGGTTAGGTTTAGATTTTAGGTTTAGATATGGGGTTAGGTTTAGATTTGGGGTTAGGTTTAGATTTTAGGTTTAGATTTGGGGTTAGGTTTAGATTTTAGGTTTAGATTTTAGGTTTAGATTTGGGGTTAGGTTTAGATTTTAGGTTTAGATTTGGGGTTAGGTTTAGATTTCAGGTTTAGATTTGGGGTTAGGTTTAGATTTGGGGTTAGGTTTAGATTTTAGGTTTAGATTTGGGGTTAGGTTTAGATTTTAGGTTTAGATTTGGGGTTAGGTTTAGATTTGGGGTTAGGTTTAGATTTTAGGTTTAGATTTGGGGTTAGGTTTAGATTTGGGGTTAGGTTTAGATTTTAGGTTTAGATTTGGGGTTAGGTTTAGATTTAAGGTTTAGATTTGGGGTTAGGTTTAGATTTGCGGTTAGGTTTAGATTTTAGGTTTAGATTTGGGGTTAGGTTTAGATTTTAGGTTAGGTCTAGATTTTAGGTTTATATTTGGGGTTAGGTTTAGATTTGGGGTTAGGTTTAGATTTTAGGTTTAGATTTGGGGTTAGGTTTAGATTTTAGGTTAGGTTTAGATTTTAGGTTTAGATTTGGGGTTAGGTTTAGATTTTAGGTTTAGATTTGGGGTTAGGTTTAGATTTTAGGTTTTTATTTGGTGTAAGGTTTAGATTTGGGGTTAGGTTTAGATTTTAGGTTTAGATTTGGGGTTAGGTTTAGATTTTAGGTTTAGATTTGGGGTTAGGTGTAGATTTGGGGTTAGGTTTAGATTTTAGGTTTAGATTTGGGGTTAGGTTTAGATTTTAGGTTTAGATTTTAGGTTTAGATTTGGGGTTAGGTTTAGATTTTAGGTTTAGATTTGGGGTTAGGTTTAGATTTTAGGTTTAGATTTGGGGTTAGGTTTAGATTTGGGGTTAGGTTTAGATTTTAGGTTTAGATTTGGGGTTAGGTTTAGATTTTAGGTTTAGATTTGGGGTTAGGTTTGGATTTTAGGTTTAGATTTGGGGTTAGGTTTAGATTTGGGGTTAGGTTTAGATTTTAGGTTTAGATTTGGGGTTAGGTTTAGATTTAAGGTTTAGATTTGGGGTTAGGTTTAGATTTTTGGTTTAGATTTGGGGTTAGGTTTAGAATTGGGGTTAGGTTTAGATTTTAGGTTTAGATTTGGGGTTAGGTTTAGGTTTTAGGTTTAGATATGGGGTTAGGTTTAGATTTGGGGTTAGGTTTAGATTTTAGGTTTAGATTTGGGGTTAGGTTTAAATTTGGAGTTAGGTTTAGATTTTAGGTTTAGATTTGGGGTTAGGTTTAGATTTGGAGTTAGGTTTAGATTTTAGGTTTAGATTTGTGGTTAGGTTTAGATTTTAGGTTTAGATTTGGGGTTAGGTTTAGATTTTAGGTTTAGATTTTAGGTTTAGATTTGGGGTTAGGTTTAGATTTTAGGTTTAGATTTGGGGTTAGGTTTAGATTTTAGGTTTAGATTTGGGGTTATGTTTAGATTTTAGGTTTATATTTGGGGTAAGGTTTAGATTTGGGGTTAGGTTTAGATTTTAGGTTTAGATTTGGGGTTAGGTTTAGATTTGGGGTTAGGTTTAGATTTTAGGTTTAGATTTGGGGTTAGGTTTAGATTTTAGGTTTAGATATGGGGTTAGGTTTAGATTTGGGGTTAGGTTTAGATTTTAGGTTTAGATTTGGGGTTAGGTTTAGATTTTAGGTTTAGATTTTAGGTTTAGATTTGGGGTTAGGTTTAGATTTTAGGTTTAGATTTGGGGTTAGGTTTAGATTTCAGGTTTAGATTTGGGGTTAGGTTTAGATTTGGGGTTAGGTTTAGATTTTAGGTTTAGATTTGGGGTTAGGTTTAGATTTTAGGTTTAGATTTGGGGTTAGGTTTAGATTTGGGGTTAGGTTTAGATTTTAGGTTTAGATTTGGGGTTAGGTTTAGATTTGGGGTTAGGTTTAGATTTTAGGTTTAGATTTGGGGTTAGGTTTAGATTTAAGGTTTAGATTTGGGGTTAGGTTTAGATTTAAGGTTTAGATTTGGGGTTAGGTTTAGATTTGGGGTTAGGTTTAGATTTTAGGTTTAGATTTGGGGTTAGGTTTAGATTTTAGGTTTAGATTTGGGGTTAGGTTTAGATTTTAGGTTTAGATTTGGGGTTAGGTTTAGATTTTAGGTTAGGTTTAGATTTTAGGTTTATATTTGGGGTAAGGTTTAGATTTGGGGTTAGGTTTAGATTTAAGGTTTAGATTTGGGGTTAGGTTTAGATTTGGGGTTAGGTTTAGATTTTAGGTTTAGATTTGGGGTTAGGTTTAGATTTTAGGTTTAGATTTGGGGTTAGGTTTAGATTTTAGGTTAGGTTTAGATTTTAGGTTTATATTTGGGGTAAGGTTTAGATTTGGGGTTAGGTTTAGATTTTAGGTTTAGATTTGGGGTTAGGTTTAGATTTAAGGTTTAGATTTGGGGTTAGGTTTAGATTTGGGGTTAGGTTTAGATTTTAGGTTTAGATTTGGGGTTAGGTTTAGATTTTAGGTTAGGTTTAGATTTTAGGTTTAGATTTGGGGTTAGGTTTAGATTTGGGGTTAGGTTTAGATTTTTGGTTTAGATTTGGGGTTAGGTTTAGAATTGGGGTTAGGTTTAGATTTTAGGTTTAGATTTGGGGTTAGGTTTAGATTTTAGGTTTAGATTTGGGGTTAGGTTTAGATTTTAGGTTTAGATATGGGGTTAGGTTTAGATTTGGGGTTAGGTTTAGATTTTAGGTTTAGATTTGGGGTTAGGTGTAGATTTGGGGTTTAGATTTTAGGTTTAGATTTGGGGTTAGGTTTAGATTTTAGGTTTAGATTTGGGGTTAGGTTTAGATTTCAGGTTTAGATTTGGGGTTAGGTTTAGATTTGGGGTTAGGTTTAGATTTTAGGTTTAGATTTGGGGTTAGGTTTTGATTTTAGGTTTAGATTTGGGGTTAGGTTTAGATTTGGGGTTAGGTTTAGATTTTAGGTTTAGATTTGGGGTTAGGTTTAGATTTGGGGTTAGGTTTAGATTTTAGGTTTAGATTTGGGGTTAGGTTTAGATTTAAGGTTTAGATTTGGGGTTAGGTTTAGATTTGCGGTTAGGTTTAGATTTTAGGTTTAGATTTGGGGTTAGGTTTAGATTTTAGGTTAGGTCGAGATTTTAGGTTTAGATTTGGGGTTAGGTTTAGATTTGGGGTTAGGTTTAGATTTTAGGTTTAGATTTGGGGTTAGGTTTAGATTTTAGGTTAGGTTTAGATTTTAGGTTTAGATTTGGGGTTAGGTTTAGATTTGGGGTTAGGTTTAGATTTTAGGTTTAGATTTGGGGTTAGGTTTAGATTTAAGGTTTAGATTTGGGGTTAGGTTTAGATTTGGGGTTAGGTTTAGATTTTAGGTTTAGATTTGGGGTTAGGTTTAGATTTTAGGTTAGGTTTAGATTTTAGGTTTAGATTTGGGGTTAGGTTTAGATTTGGGGTTAGGTTTAGATTTTTGGTTTAGATTTGGGGTTAGGTTTAGAATTGGGGTTAGGTTTAGATTTTAGGTTTAGATTTGGGGTTAGGTTTAGATTTTAGGTTTAGATTTGGGGTTAGGTTTAGATTTTAGGTTTAGATATGGGGTTAGGTTTAGATTTGGGGTTAGGTTTAGATTTTAGGTTTAGATTTGGGGTTAGGTGTAGATTTGGGGTTTAGATTTTAGGTTTAGATTTGGGGTTAGGTTTAGATTTTAGGTTAAGATTTGGGGTTAGGTTTAGATTTCAGGTTTAGATTTGGGGTTAGGTTTAGATTTGGGGTTAGGTTTAGATTTTAGGTTTAGATTTGGGGTTAGGTTTAGATTTTAGGTTTAGATTTGGGGTTAGGTTTAGATTTGGGGTTAGGTTTAGATTTTAGGTTTAGATTTGGGGTTAGGTTTAGATTTGGGGTTAGGTTTAGATTTTAGGTTTAGATTTGGGGTTAGGTTTAGATTTAAGGTTTAGATTTGGGGTTAGGTTTAGATTTACGGTTAGGTTTAGATTTTAGGTTTAGATTTGGGGTTAGGTTTAGATTTTAGGTTAGGTCGAGATTTTAGGTTTAGATTTGGGGTTAGGTTTAGATTTGGGGTTAGGTTTAGATTTTAGGTTTAGATTTGGGGTTAGGTTTAGATTTTAGGTTAGGTTTAGATTTTAGGTTTAGATTTGGGGTTAGGTTTAGATTTTAGGGTTAGATTTGGGGTTAGGTTTAGATTTTAGGTTTATATTTGGTGTAAGGTATAGATTTGGGGTTAGGTTTAGATTTTAGGTTTAGATTTGGGGTTAGGTTTAGATTTTAGGTTTAGATTTGGGGTTAGGTGTAGATTTGGGGTTAGGTTTAGATTTTAGGTTTAGATTTGGGGTTAGGTTTAGATTTTAGGTTTAGATTTTAGGTTTAGATTTGGGGTTAGGTTTAGATTTTAGGTTTAGATTTGGGGTTAGGTTTAGATTTTAGGTTTAGATTTGGGGTTAGGTTTAGATTTGGGGTTAGGTTTAGATTTTAGGTTTAGATTTGGGGTTAGGTTTAGATTTTAGGTTTAGATTTGGGGTTAGGTTTGGATTTTAGGTTTAGATTTGGGGTTAGGTTTAGATTTGGGGTTAGGTTTAGATTTTAGGTTTAGATTTGGGGTTAGGTTTAGATTTAAGGTTTAGATTTGGGGTTAGGTTTAGATTTTTGGTTTAGATTTGGGGTTAGGTTTAGAATTGGGGTTAGGTTTAGATTTTAGGTTTAGATTTGGGGTTAGGTTTAGATTTCAGGTTTAGATATGGGGTTAGGTTTAGATTTGGGGTTAGGTTTAGATTTTAGGTTTAGATTTGGGGTTAGGTTTAAATTTGGAGTTAGGTTTAGATTTTAGGTTTAGATTTGGGGTTAGGTTTAGATTTGGAGTTAGGTTTAGATTTTAGGTTTAGATTTGTGGTTAGGTTTAGATTTTAGGTTTAGATTTGGGGTTAGGTTTAGATTTTAGGTTTAGATTTGGGGTTAGGTGTAGATTTGGGGTTAGGTTTAGATTTTAGGTTTAGATTTGGGGTTAGGTTTAGATTTTAGGTTTAGATTTTAGGTTTAGATTTGGGGTTAGGTTTAGATTTTAGGTTTAGATTTGGGGTTAGGTTTAGATTTTAGGTTTAGATTTGGGGTTATGTTTAGATTTTAGGTTTATATTTGGGGTAAGGTTTAGATTTGGGGTTAGGTTTAGATTTTAGGTTTAGATTTGGGGTTAGGTTTAGATTTGGGGTTAGGTTTAGATTTTAGGTTTAGATTTGGGGTTAGGTTTAGATTTTAGGTTTAGATTTGGGGTTAGGTTTAGATTTCAGGTTTAGATTTGGGGTTAGGTTTAGATTTGGGGTTAGGTTTAGATTTTAGGTTTAGATTTGGGGTTAGGTTTAGATTTGGGGTTAGGTTTAGATTTTAGGTTTAGATTTGGGGTTAGGTTTAGATTTGGGGTTAGGTTTAGATTTTAGGTTTAGATTTGGGGTTAGGTTTAGATTTAAGGTTTAGATTTGGGGTTAGGTTTAGATTTAAGGTTTAGATTTGGGGTTAGGTTTAGATTTGGGGTTAGGTTTAGATTTTAGGTTTAGATTTGGGGTTAGGTTTAGATTTTAGGTTTAGATTTGGGGTTAGGTTTAGATTTTAGGTTAGGTTTAGATTTTAGGTTTAGATTTGGGGTTAGGTTTAGATTTGGGGTTAGGTTTAGATTTTAGGTTTAGATTTGGGGTTAGGTTTAGATTTAAGGTTTAGATTTGGGGTTAGGTTTAGATTTGGGGTTAGGTTTAGATTTTAGGTTTAGATTTGGGGTTAGGTTTAGATTTTAGGTTAGGTTTAGATTTTAGGTTTAGATTTGGGGTTAGGTTTAGATTTGGGGTTAGGTTTAGATTTTTGGTTTAGATTTGGGGTTAGGTTTAGAATTGGGGTTAGGTTTAGATTTTAGGTTTAGATTTGGGGTTAGGTTTAGATTTTAGGTTTAGATTTGGGGTTAGGTTTAGATTTTAGGTTTAGATATGGGGTTAGGTTTAGATTTGGGGTTAGGTTTAGATTTTAGGTTTAGATTTGGGGTTAGGTGTAGATTTGGGGTTTAGATTTTAGGTTTAGATTTGGGGTTAGGTTTAGATTTTAGGTTTAGATTTGGGGTTAGGTTTAGATTTCAGGTTTAGATTTGGGGTTAGGTTTAGATTTGGGGTTAGGTTTAGATTTTAGGTTTAGATTTGGGGTTAGGTTTAGATTTTAGGTTTAGATTTGGGGTTAGGTTTAGATTTGGGGTTAGGTTTAGATTTTAGGTTTAGATTTGGGGTTAGGTTTAGATTTGGGGTTAGGTTTAGATTTTAGGTTTAGATTTGGGGTTAGGTTTAGATTTAAGGTTTAGATTTGGGGTTAGGTTTAGATTTGCGGTTAGGTTTAGATTTTAGGTTTAGATTTGGGGTTAGGTTTAGATTTTAGGTTAGGTCGAGATTTTAGGTTTAGATTTGGGGTTAGGTTTAGATTTGGGGTTAGGTTTAGATTTTAGGTTTAGATTTGGGGTTAGGTTTAGATTTTAGGTTAGGTTTAGATTTTAGGTTTAGATTTGGGGTTAGGTTTAGATTTGGGGTTAGGTTTAGATTTTAGGTTTAGATTTGGGGTTAGGTTTAGATTTAAGGTTTAGATTTGGGGTTAGGTTTAGATTTGGGGTTAGGTTTAGATTTTAGGTTTAGATTTGGGGTTAGGTTTAGATTTTAGGTTAGGTTTAGATTTTAGGTTTAGATTTGGGGTTAGGTTTAGATTTGGGGTTAGGTTTAGATTTTTGGTTTAGATTTGGGGTTAGGTTTAGAATTGGGGTTAGGTTTAGATTTTAGGTTTAGATTTGGGGTTAGGTTTAGATTTTAGGTTTAGATTTGGGGTTAGGTTTAGATTTTAGGTTTAGATATGGGGTTAGGTTTAGATTTGGGGTTAGGTTTAGATTTTAGGTTTAGATTTGGGGTTAGGTGTAGATTTGGGGTTTAGATTTTAGGTTTAGATTTGGGGTTAGGTTTAGATTTTAGGTTAAGATTTGGGGTTAGGTTTAGATTTCAGGTTTAGATTTGGGGTTAGGTTTAGATTTGGGGTTAGGTTTAGATTTTAGGTTTAGATTTGGGGTTAGGTTTAGATTTTAGGTTTAGATTTGGGGTTAGGTTTAGATTTGGGGTTAGGTTTAGATTTTAGGTTTAGATTTGGGGTTAGGTTTAGATTTGGGGTTAGGTTTAGATTTTAGGTTTAGATTTGGGGTTAGGTTTAGATTTAAGGTTTAGATTTGGGGTTAGGTTTAGATTTGCGGTTAGGTTTAGATTTTAGGTTTAGATTTGGGGTTAGGTTTAGATTTTAGGTTAGGTCGAGATTTTAGGTTTAGATTTGGGGTTAGGTTTAGATTTGGGGTTAGGTTTAGATTTTAGGTTTAGATTTGGGGTTAGGTTTAGATTTTAGGTTAGGTTTAGATTTTAGGTTTAGATTTGGGGTTAGGTTTAGATTTTAGGGTTAGATTTGGGGTTAGGTTTAGATTTTAGGTTTATATTTGGTGTAAGGTATAGATTTGGGGTTAGGTTTAGATTTTAGGTTTAGATTTGGGGTTAGGTTTAGATTTTAGGTTTAGATTTGGGGTTAGGTGTAGATTTGGGGTTAGGTTTAGATTTTAGGTTTAGATTTGGGGTTAGGTTTAGATTTTAGGTTTAGATTTTAGGTTTAGATTTGGGGTTAGGTTTAGATTTTAGGTTTAGATTTGGGGTTAGGTTTAGATTTTAGGTTTAGATTTGGGGTTAGGTTTAGATTTGGGGTTAGGTTTAGATTTTAGGTTTAGATTTGGGGTTAGGTTTAGATTTTAGGTTTAGATTTGGGGTTAGGTTTGGATTTTAGGTTTAGATTTGGGGTTAGGTTTAGATTTGGGGTTAGGTTTAGATTTTAGGTTTAGATTTGGGGTTAGGTTTAGATTTAAGGTTTAGATTTGGGGTTAGGTTTAGATTTTTGGTTTAGATTTGGGGTTAGGTTTAGAATTGGGGTTAGGTTTAGATTTTAGGTTTAGATTTGGGGTTAGGTTTAGATTTCAGGTTTAGATATGGGGTTAGGTTTAGATTTGGGGTTAGGTTTAGATTTTAGGTTTAGATTTGGGGTTAGGTTTAAATTTGGAGTTAGGTTTAGATTTTAGGTTTAGATTTGGGGTTAGGTTTAGATTTGGAGTTAGGTTTAGATTTTAGGTTTAGATTTGTGGTTAGGTTTAGATTTTAGGTTTAGATTTGGGGTTAGGTTTAGATTTTAGGTTTAGATTTGGGGTTAGGTGTAGATTTGGGGTTAGGTTTAGATTTTAGGTTTAGATTTGGGGTTAGGTTTAGATTTTAGGTTTAGATTTTAGGTTTAGATTTGGGGTTAGGTTTAGATTTTAGGTTTAGATTTGGGGTTAGGTTTAGATTTTAGGTTTAGATTTGGGGTTATGTTTAGATTTTAGGTTTATATTTGGGGTAAGGTTTAGATTTGGGGTTAGGTTTAGATTTTAGGTTTAGATTTGGGGTTAGGTTTAGATTTGGGGTTAGGTTTAGATTTTAGGTTTAGATTTGGGGTTAGGTTTAGATTTTAGGTTTAGATTTGGGGTTAGGTTTAGATTTCAGGTTTAGATTTGGGGTTAGGTTTAGATTTGGGGTTAGGTTTAGATTTTAGGTTTAGATTTGGGGTTAGGTTTAGATTTGGGGTTAGGTTTAGATTTTAGGTTTAGATTTGGGGTTAGGTTTAGATTTGGGGTTAGGTTTAGATTTTAGGTTTAGATTTGGGGTTAGGTTTAGATTTAAGGTTTAGATTTGGGGTTAGGTTTAGATTTAAGGTTTAGATTTGGGGTTAGGTTTAGATTTGGGGTTAGGTTTAGATTTTAGGTTTAGATTTGGGGTTAGGTTTAGATTTTAGGTTTAGATTTGGGGTTAGGTTTAGATTTTAGGTTAGGTTTAGATTTTAGGTTTAGATTTGGGGTTAGGTTTAGATTTGGGGTTAGGTTTAGATTTTAGGTTTAGATTTGGGGTTAGGTTTAGATTTAAGGTTTAGATTTGGGGTTAGGTTTAGATTTGGGGTTAGGTTTAGATTTTAGGTTTAGATTTGGGGTTAGGTTTAGATTTTAGGTTAGGTTTAGATTTTAGGTTTAGATTTGGGGTTAGGTTTAGATTTGGGGTTAGGTTTAGATTTTTGGTTTAGATTTGGGGTTAGGTTTAGAATTGGGGTTAGGTTTAGATTTTAGGTTTAGATTTGGGGTTAGGTTTAGATTTTAGGTTTAGATATGAGGTTAGGTTTAGATTTGGGGTTAGGTTTAGATTTTAGGTTTAGATTTGGGGTTAGGTTTAAATTTGGAGTTAGGTTTAGATTTTAGGTTTAGATTTGGGGTTAGGTTTAGATTTGGAGTTAGGTTTAGATTTTAGGTTTAGATTTGGAGTTAGGTTTAGATTTTAGTTTTAGATTTGGGGTTAGGTTTAGATTTGGAGTTAGGTTTAGATTTTAGGTTTAGATTTGGGGTTAGGTTTAGATTTTAGGTTTAGATTTGGGGTTAGGTTTAGATTTTAGGTTTAGATTTGGGGTTAGGTTTAGATTTTAGGTTTAGATTTGGGGTTAGGTGTAGATTTGGGGTTAGGTTTAGATTTTAGGTTTAGATTTGGGGTTAGGTTTAGATTTTAGGTTTAGATTTTAGGTTTAGATTTGGGGTTAGGTTTAGATTTTAGGTTTAGATTTGGGGTTAGGTTTAGATTTTAGGTTTAGATATGGGGTTAGGTTTAGATTTGGGGTTAGGTTTAGATTTTAGGTTTAGATTTGGGGTTAGGTTTAGATTTGGAGTTAGGTTTAGATTTTAGGTTTAGATTTGGGGTTAGGTTTAGATTTGGAGTTAGGTTTAGATTTTAGGTTTAGATTTGGGGTTAGGTTTAGATTTTAGGTTTAGATTTGGGGTTAGGTGTAGATTTGGGGTTAGGTTTAGATTTTAGGTTTAGATTTGGGGTTAGGTTTAGATTTGGGGTTAGGTTTAGATTTTAGGTTTAGATTTGGGGTTAGGTTTAGATTTTAGGATTATATTTGGGGTAAGGTTTAGATTTGGGGTTAGGTTTATATTTTAGGTTTAGATTTGGGGTTAGGTTTAGATTTTAGGTTTAGATTTGGGGTTAGGTTTAGATTTTAGGTTTATATTTGGGGTAAGGTTTAGATTTGGGGTTAGGTTTAGATTTTAGGTTTAGATTTGGGGTTAGGTTTAGATTTGGGGTTAGGTTTAGATTTTAGGTTTAGATTTGGGGTTAGGTTTAGATTTTAGGTTTAGATTTTAGGTTTAGATTTGGGGTTAGGTTTAGATTTTAGGTTTAGATTTGGGGTTAGGTTTAGATTTATGGTTAGGTTTAGATTTTAGGTTTAGATTTGGGGTTAGGTTTAGATTTGGGGTTAGGTTTAGATTTTAGGTTTAGATTTGGGGTTAGGTTTAGATTTTAGGTTTAGATTTGGGGTTAGGTTTGGATTTTAGGTTTAGATTTGGGGTTAGGTTTAGATTTGGGGTTTGGTTTAGATTTTAGGTTTAGATTTGGGGTTAGGTTTAGATTTAAGGTTTAGATTTGGGGTTAGGTTTAGATTTGGGGTTAGGTTTAGATTTTAGGTTTAGATTTGGGGTTAGGTTTAGATTTTAGGTTTAGATTTGGGGTTAGGTTTAGATTTGGGGTTAGGTTTAGATTTTAGGTTTAGATTTGGGGTTAGGTTTAGATTTGGGGTTAGGTTTAGATTTTAGGTTTAGATTTGGGGTTAGGTTTAGATTTGGGGTTAGGTTTAGATTTTAGGTTTAGATTTGGGGTTAGGTTTAGATTTAAGGTTTAGATTTGGGGTTAGGTTTAGATTTGGGGTTAGGTTTAGATTTTAGGTTTAGATTTGGGGTTAGGTTTAGATTTTAGGTTTAGATTTGGGGTTAGGTTTAGATTTTAGGTTAGGTTTAGATTTTAGGTTTAGATTTGGGGTTAGGTTTAGATTTGGGGTTAGGTTTAGGTTTTTGGTTTAGATTTGGGGTTAGGTTTAGAATTGGGGTTAGGTTTAGATTTTAGGTTTAGATTTGGGGTTAGGTTTAGATTTTAGGTTTAGATATGGGGTTAGGTTTAGATTTGGGGTTAGGTTTAGATTTTAGGTTTAGGTTTGGGGTTAGGTTTAAATTTGGAGTTAGGTATAGATTTTAGGTTTAGATTTGGGGTTAGGTTTAGATTTGGAGTTAGGTTTAGATTTTAGGTTTAGATTTGGGGTTAGATTTAGATTTTAGGTTTAGATTTGGAGTTAGGTTTAGATTTTAGGTTTAGATTTGGGGTTAGGTGTAGATTTGGGGTTAGGTTTAGATTTTAGGTTTAGATTTGGGGTTAGGTTTAGATTTGGGGTTAGGTTTAGATTTTAGGTTTAGATTTGGGGTTAGGTTTAGATTTTAGGTTTAGATTTTAGGTTTAGATTTGGGGTTAGGTTTAGATTTTAGGTTTAGATTTGGGGTTAGGTTTAGATTTTAGGTTTAGATTTGGGGTTAGGTTTAGATTTTAGGTTTATATTTGGGGTAAGGTTTAGATTTGGGGTTAGGTTTAGATTTTAGGTTTAGATTTGGGGTTAGGTTTAGATTTGGGGTTAGGTTTAGATTTTAGGTTTAGATTTGGGGTTAGGTTTAGATTTGGAGTTAGGTTTAGATTTTAGGTTTAGATTTGGGGTTAGGTTTAGATTTTAGGTTTAGATTTGTGGTTAGGTGTAGATTTGGGGTTAGGTTTAGATTTTAGGTTTAGATTTGGGGTTAGGTTTAGATTTTAGGTTTAGATTTTAGGTTTAGATTTGGGGTTAGGTTTAGATTTTAGGTTTAGATTTGGGGTTAGGTTTAGATTTGGGGTTAGGTTTAGATTTTAGGTTTAGATTTGGGGTTAGGTTTAGATTTTAGGTTTAAATTTGGGGTTAGGTTATAAATTTTAGGTTTAGATTTGGGGTTAGGTTTAGATTTGGGGTTAGGTTTAGATTTTAGGTTTAGATTTGGGGTTAGGTTTAGATTTAAGGTTTAGATTTGGGGTTAGGTTTAGATTTTAGGTTTAGATTTTAGGTTTAGATTTGGGTTTAGGTTTAGATTTTAGGTTTAGATTTGGGGTTAGGTTTAGATTTGGGGTTAGGTTTAGATTTTAGGTTTAGATTTGGGGTTAGGTTTAGATTTTAGGTTTAGATTTTAGGTTTAGATTTGGGGTTAGGTTTAGATTTGGGGTTAGGTTTAGATTTTAGGTTTAGATTTGGGGTTAGGTTTAGATTTTAGGTTTAGATTTTAGGTTTAGATTTGGGGTTAGGTTTAGATTTTAGGTTTAGATTTGGGGTTATGTTTAGATTTTAGGTTTATATTTGGGGTTAGGTGTAGATTTGGGATTAGGTTTAGATTTTAGGTTTAGATTTGGGGTTAGGTTTAGATTTGGGGTTAGGTTTAGATTTTAGGTTTAGATTTGGGGTTAGGTTTAGATTTCAGGTTTAGATATGGGGTTAGGTTTAGATTTGGGGTTAGGTTTAGATTTTAGGTTTAGATTTGGGGTTAGGTTTAGATTTTAGGTTTAGATTTTAGGTTTAGATTTGGGGTTAGGTTTAGATTTTAGGTTTAGATTTGGGTTTAGGTTTAGATTTTAGGTTTAGATTTGGGGTTAGGTGTAGATTTGGGGTTAGGTTTAGATTTTAGGTTTAGATTTGGGGTTAGGTTTAGATTTGGGGTTAGGTTTAGATTTTAGGTTTAGATTTGGGGTTAGGTTTAGATTTTAGGTTTAAATTTGGGGTTAGGTTTAGATTTTAGGTTTAGATTTGGGGTTAGGTTTAGATTTGGGGTTAGGTTTAGATTTTAGGTTTAGATTTGGGGTTAGGTTTAGATTTAAGGTTTAGATTTGGGGTTAGATTTAGATTTGGGGTTAGGTTTAGATTTTAGGTTTAGATTTGGGTTTAGGTTTAGATTTTAGGTTTAGATTTGGGGTTAGGTTTAGATTTGGGGTTAGGTTTAGATTTTAGGTTTAGATTTGGGGTTAGGTTTAGATTTGGGGTTAGGTTTAGATTTTAGGTTTAGATTTGGGGTTAGGTTTAGATTTTAGGTTTAGATTTTAGGTTTAGATTTGGGGTTAGGTTTAGATTTTAGGTTTAGATTTGGGGTTAGGTTTAGATTTTAGGTTTAGATTTGGGGTTAGGTTTACATTTTAGGTTTATATTTGGGGTAAGGTTTAGATTTGGGGTTAGGTTTAGATTTTAGGTTTAGATTTGGGGTTAGGTTTAGATTTTAGGTTTAGATTTGGGGTTAGGTTTAGATTTTAGGTTTAGATATGGGGTTAGGTTTAGATTTGGGGTTAGGTTTAGATTTTAGGTTTAGATTTGGGGTTAGGTTTAGATTTGGAGTTAGGTTTAGATTTTAGGTTTAGATTTGGGGTTAGGTTTAGATTTTAGGTTTAGATTTGGGGTTAGGTTTAGATTTTAGGTTTAGATTTGGGGTTAGGTGTAGATTTGGGGTTAGGTTTAGATTTTAGGTTTAGATTTGGGGTTAGGTTTAGATTTGGGGTTAGGTTTAGATTTTAGGTTTAGATTTGGGGTTAGGTTTAGATTTTAGGATTATATTTGGTGTAAGGTTTAGATTTGGGGTTAGGTTTAGATTTTAGGTTTAGATTTGGGGTTAGGTTTAGATTTTAGGTTTAGATTTGGGGTTAGGTTTAGATTTTAGGTTTATATTTGAGGTAAGGTTTAGATTTGGGGTTAGGTTTAGATTTTAGGTTTAGATTTGGGGTTAGGTTTAGATTTGGGGTTAGGTTTAGATTTTAGGTTTAGATTTGGGGTTAGGTTTAGATTTTAGGTTTAGATTTTAGGTTTAGATTTGGGGTTAGGTTTAGATTTTAGGTTTAGATTTGGGGTTAGGTTTAGATTTGGGGTTAGGTTTAGATTTTAGGTTTAGATTTGGGGTTAGGTTTAGATTTGGGGTTAGGTTTAGATTTTAGGTTTAGATTTGGGGTTAGGTTTAGATTTGGGGTTAGGTTTGGATTTTAGGTTTAGATTTGGGGTTAGGTTTAGATTTGGGGTTAGGTTTAGATTTTAGGTTTAGATTTGGGGTTAGGTTTAGATTTAAGGTTTAGATTTGGGGTTAGGTTTAGATTTGGGGTTAGGTTTAGATTTGGGGTTAGGTTTAGATTTTAGGTTTAGATTTGGGGTTAGGTTTAGATTTAAGGTTTAGATTTGGGGTTAGGTTTAGATTTTAGGTTTAGATTTGGGGTTAGGTTTAGATTTGGGGTTAGGTTTAGATTTTAGGTTTAGATTTGGGGTTAGGTTTAGATTTGGGGTTAGGTTTAGATTTTAGGTTTAGATTTGGGGTTAGGTTTAGATTTAAGGTTTAGATTTGGGGTTAGGTTTAGATTTGGGGTTAGGTTTAGATTTTAGGTTTAGATTTGGGGTTAGGTTTAGATTTTAGGTTTAGATTTGGGGTTAGGTTTAGATTTTAGGTTAGGTTTAGATTTTAGGTTTAGATTTGGGGTTAGGTTTAGATTTGGGGTTAGGTTTAGGTTTTTGGTTTAGATTTGGGGTTAGGTTTAGAATTGGGGTTAGGTTTAGATTTTAGGTTTAGATTTGGGGTTAGGTTTAGATTTTAGGTTTAGATATGGGGTTAGGTTTAGATTTGGGGTTAGGTTTAGATTTTAGGTTTAGGTTTGGGGTTAGGTTTAAATTTGGAGTTAGGTATAGATTTTAGGTTTAGATTTGGGGTTAGGTTTAGATTTGGAGTTAGGTTTAGATTTTAGGTTTAGATTTGGGGTTAGGTTTAGATTTTAGGTTTAGATTTGGAGTTAGGTTTAGATTTTAGGTTTAGATTTGGGGTTAGGTGTAGATTTGGGGTTAGGTTTAGATTTTAGGTTTAGATTTGGGGTTAGGTTTAGATTTGGGGTTAGGTTTAGATTTTAGGTTTAGATTTGGGGTTAGGTTTAGATTTTAGGTTTAGATTTTAGGTTTAGATTTGGGGTTAGGTTTAGATTTTAGGTTTAGATTTGGGGTTAGGTTTAGATTTTAGGTTTAGATTTGGGGTTAGGTTTAGATTTTAGGTTTATATTTGGGGTAAGGTTTAGATTTGGGGTTAGGTTTAGATTTTAGGTTTAGATTTGGGGTTAGGTTTAGATTTGGGGTTAGGTTTAGATTTTAGGTTTAGATTTGGGGTTAGGTTTAGATTTGGAGTTAGGTTTAGATTTTAGGTTTAGATTTGGGGTTAGGTTTAGATTTTAGGTTTAGATTTGTGGTTAGGTGTAGATTTGGGGTTAGGTTTAGATTTTAGGTTTAGATTTGGGGTTAGGTTTAGATTTTAGGTTTAGATTTTAGGTTTAGATTTGGGGTTAGGTTTAGATTTTAGGTTTAGATTTGGGGTTAGGTTTAGATTTGGGGTTAGGTTTAGATTTTAGGTTTAGATTTGGGGTTAGGTTTAGATTTTAGGTTTAAATTTGGGGTTAGGTTATAAATTTTAGGTTTAGATTTGGGGTTAGGTTTAGATTTGGGGTTAGGTTTAGATTTTAGGTTTAGATTTGGGGTTAGGTTTAGATTTAAGGTTTAGATTTGGGGTTAGGTTTAGATTTTAGGTTTAGATTTTAGGTTTAGATTTGGGTTTAGGTTTAGATTTTAGGTTTAGATTTGGGGTTAGGTTTAGATTTGGGGTTAGGTTTAGATTTTAGGTTTAGATTTGGGGTTAGGTTTAGATTTTAGGTTTAGATTTTAGGTTTAGATTTGGGGTTAGGTTTAGATTTGGGGTTAGGTTTAGATTTTAGGTTTAGATTTGGGGTTAGGTTTAGATTTTAGGTTTAGATTTTAGGTTTAGATTTGGGGTTAGGTTTAGATTTTAGGTTTAGATTTGGGGTTATGTTTAGATTTTAGGTTTATATTTGGGGTTAGGTGTAGATTTGGGATTAGGTTTAGATTTTAGGTTTAGATTTGGGGTTAGGTTTAGATTTGGGGTTAGGTTTAGATTTTAGGTTTAGATTTGGGGTTAGGTTTAGATTTCAGTTTTAGATATGGGGTTAGGTTTAGATTTGGGGTTAGGTTTAGATTTTAGGTTTAGATTTGGGGTTAGGTTTAGATTTTAGGTTTAGATTTTAGGTTTAGATTTGGGGTTAGGTTTAGATTTTAGGTTTAGATTTGGGTTTAGGTTTAGATTTTAGGTTTAGATTTGGGGTTAGGTGTAGATTTGGGGTTAGGTTTAGATTTTAGGTTTAGATTTGGGGTTAGGTTTAGATTTGGGGTTAGGTTTAGATTTTAGGTTTAGATTTGGGGTTAGGTTTAGATTTTAGGTTTAAATTTGGGGTTAGGTTTAGATTTTAGGTTTAGATTTGGGGTTAGGTTTAGATTTGGGGTTAGGTTTAGATTTTAGGTTTAGATTTGGGGTTAGGTTTAGATTTAAGGTTTAGATTTGGGGTTAGATTTAGATTTGGGGTTAGGTTTAGATTTTAGGTTTAGATTTGGGTTTAGGTTTAGATTTTAGGTTTAGATTTGGGGTTAGGTTTAGATTTGGGGTTAGGTTTAGATTTTAGGTTTAGATTTGGGGTTAGGTTTAGATTTGGGGTTAGGTTTAGATTTTAGGTTTAGATTTGGGGTTAGGTTTAGATTTTAGGTTTAGATTTTAGGTTTAGATTTGGGGTTAGGTTTAGATTTTAGGTTTAGATTTGGGGTTAGGTTTAGATTTTAGGTTTAGATTTGGGGTTAGGTTTACATTTTAGGTTTATATTTGGGGTAAGGTTTAGATTTGGGGTTAGGTTTAGATTTTAGGTTTAGATTTGGGGTTAGGTTTAGATTTTAGGTTTAGATTTGGGGTTAGGTTTAGATTTTAGGTTTAGATATGGGGTTAGGTTTAGATTTGGGGTTAGGTTTAGATTTTAGGTTTAGATTTGGGGTTAGGTTTAGATTTGGAGTTAGGTTTAGATTTTAGGTTTAGATTTGGGGTTAGGTTTAGATTTTAGGTTTAGATTTGGGGTTAGGTTTAGATTTTAGGTTTAGATTTGGGGTTAGGTGTAGATTTGGGGTTAGGTTTAGATTTTAGGTTTAGATTTGGGGTTAGGTTTAGATTTTAGGTTTAGATTTTAGGTTTAGATTTGGGGTTAGGTTTAGATTTGGGGTTAGGTTTAGATTTTAGGTTTAGATTTGGGGTAAGATTTAGATTTGGGGTTAGGTTTAGATTTTAGGTTTAGATTTGGGGTTAGGTTTAGATTTTAGGTTTAGATTTGGGGTTAGGTTTAGATTTGGGGTTAGGTTTAGATTTTAGGTTTAGATTTGGGGTTAGGTTTAGATTTAAGTTTTAGATTTGGGGTTAGGTTTAGATTTTAGGTTTAGATTTTAGGTTTAGATTTGGGGTTAGGTTTAGATTTTAGGTTTAGATTTGGGGTTAGGTTTAGATTTGGGGTTAGGTTTAGATTTTAGGTTTAGATTTGGGGTTAGGTTTAGATTTAAGGTTTAGATTTGGGGTTAGGTTTAGATTTGGGGTTAGGTTTAGATTTTAGGTTTAGATTTGGGGTTAGGTTTAGATTTTAGGTTAGGTCTAGATTTTAGGTTTAGATTTGGGGTTAGGTTTAGATTTGGGGTTAGGTTTAGATTTTAGGTTTAGATTTGGGGTTAGGTTTAGATTTTAGGTTTAGATTTTAGGTTTAGATTTGGGGTTAGGTTTAGATTTTAGGTTTAGATTTGGGGTTAGGTTTAGATTTTAGGTTTATATTTGGTGTAAGGTTTAGATTTGGGGTTAGGTTTAGATTTTAGGTTTAGATTTGGGGTAAGGTTTAGATTTGGGGTTAGGTTTAGATTTTAGGTTTAGATTTGGGGTTAGGTTTAGATTTTAGGTTTAGATTTTAGGTTTAGATTTGGGGTTAGGTTTAGATTTTAGGTTTAGATTTGGGGTTAGGTTTAAATTTGGGGTTAGGTTTAGATTTTAGGTTTAGATTTGGGGTTAGGTTTAGATTTGGGGTTAGGTTTAGATTTTAGGTTTAGATTTGGGGTTAGGTTTAGATTTAAGGTTTAGATTTGGGGTTAGATTTAGATTTGGGGTTAGGTTTAGATTTTAGGTTTAGATTTGGGTTTAGGTTTAGATTTTAGGTTTAGATTTGGGGTTAGGTTTAGATTTGGGGTTAGGTTTAGATTTTAGGTTTAGATTTGGGGTTAGGTTTAGATTTGGGGTTAGGTTTAGATTTTAGGTTTAGATTTGGGGTTAGGTTTAGATTTTAGGTTTAGATTTTAGGTTTAGATTTGGGGTTAGGTTTAGATTTTAGGTTTAGATTTGGGGTTAGGTTTAGATTTTAGGTTTAGATTTGGGGTTAGGTTTACATTTTAGGTTTATATTTGGGGTAAGGTTTAGATTTGGGGTTAGGTTTAGATTTTAGGTTTAGATTTGGGGTTAGGTTTAGATTTTCGGTTTAGATTTGGGGTTAGGTTTAGATTTTAGGTTTAGATATGGGGTTAGGTTTAGATTTGGGGTTAGGTTTAGATTTTAGGTTTAGATTTGGGGTTAGGTTTAGATTTTAGGTTTATATTTGGTGTAAGGTTTAGATTTGGGGTTAGGTTTAGATTTTAGGTTTAGATTTGGGGTTAGGTGTAGATTTGGGGTTAGGTTTAGATTTTAGGTTTAGATTTGGGGTTAGGTTTAGATTTTAGGTTTAGATTTTAGGTTTAGATTTGGGGTTAGGTTTAGATTTTAGGTTTAGATTTGGGGTTAGGTTTAGATTTGGGGTTAGGTTTAGATTTTAGGTTTAGATTTGGGGTTAGGTTTAGATTTGGGGTTAGGTTTAGATTTTAGGTTTAGATTTGGGGTTAGGTTTAGATTTTAGGTTTAGATTTGGGGTTAGGTTTGGATTTTAGGTTTAGATTTGGGGTTAGGTTTAGATTTGGGGTTAGGTTTAGATTTTAGGTTTAGATTTGGGGTTAGGTTTAGATTTAAGGTTTAGATTTGGGGTTAGGTTTAGATTTGGGGTTAGGTTTAGATTTTAGGTTTAGATTTGGGGTTAGGTTTAGATTTTAGGTTTAGATTTGGGGTTAGGTTTAGATTTGGGGTTAGGTTTAGATTTGGGGTTAGGTTTAGATTTTAGGTTTAGATTTGGGGTTAGGTTTAGATTTGGGGTTAGGTTTAGATTTTAGGTTTAGATTTGGGGTTAGGTTTAGATTTTAGGTTTAGATTTGGGGTTAGGTTTAGATTTGGGGTTAGGTTTAGATTTAAGGTTTAGATTTGGGGTTAGGTTTAGATTTGGGGTTAGGTTTAGATTTTAGGTTTAGATTTGGGGTTAGGTTTAGAATTGGGGTTAGGTTTAGATTTTAGGTTTAGATTTGGGGTTAGGTTTAGATTTGGGGTTAGGTTTAGACTTTTGGTTTAGATTTGGGGTTAGGTTTAGAATTGGGGTTAGGTTTAGATTTTAGGTTTAGATTTGGGGTTAGGTTTAGATTTTAGGTTTAGATATGGGGTTAGGTTTAGATTTGGGGTTAGGTTTAGATTTTAGGTTTAGATTTGGGGTTAGGTTTACATTTTAGGTTTATATTTGGGGTAAGGTTTAGATTTGGGGTTAGGTTTATATTTTAGGTTTAGATTTGGGGTTAGGTTTAGATTTTAGGTTTAGATTTGGGGTTAGGTTTAGATTTTAGGTTTAGATATGGGGTTAGGTTTAGATTTGGGGTTAGGTTTAGATTTTAGGTTTAGATTTGGAGTTAGGTTTAGATTTTAGGTTTAGATTTGGGGTTAGGTTTAGATTTTAGGTTTAGATTTGGGGTTAGGTTTAGATTTTAGGTTTAGATTTGGGGTTAGGTGTAGATTTGGGGTTAGGTTTAGATTTTAGGTTTAGATTTGGGGTTAGGTTTAGATTTTAGGTTTAGATTTTAGGTTTAGATTTGGGGTTAGGTTTAGATTTGGGGTTAGGTTTAGATTTTAGGTTTAGATTTGGGGTAAGATTTATATTTGGGGTTAGGTTTAGATTTTAGGTTTAGATTTGGGGTTAGGTTTAGATTTTAGGTTTAGATTTGGGGTTAGGTTTAGATTTGGGGTTAGGTTTAGATTTTAGGTTTAGATTTGGGGTTAGGTTTAGATTTAAGTTTTAGATTTGGGGTTAGGTTTAGATTTTAGGTTTAGATTTTAGGTTTAGATTTGGGGTTAGGTTTAGATTTTAGGTTTAGATTTGGGGTTAGGTTTAGATTTGGGGTTAGGTTTAGATTTGGGGTTAGATTTGGGGTTAGGTTTAGATTTGGGGTTAGGTTTAGATTTTAGGTTTAGATTTGGGGTTAGGTTTAGATTTAAGGTTTAGATTTGGGGTTAGGTTTAGATTTGGGGTTAGGTTTAGATTTTAGGTTTAGATTTGGGGTTAGGTTTAGATTTTAGGTTAGGTCTAGATTTTAGGTTTAGATTTGGGGTTAGGTTTAGATTTGGGGTTAGGTTTAGATTTTAGGTTTAGATTTGGGGTTAGGTTTAGATTTTAGGTTTAGATTTTAGGTTTAGATTTGGGGTTAGGTTTAGATTTTAGGTTTAGATTTGGGGTTAGGTTTAGATTTTAGGTTTATATTTGGTGTAAGGTTTAGATTTGGGGTTAGGTTTAGATTTTAGGTTTAGATTTGGGGTAAGGTTTAGATTTGGGGTTAGGTTTAGATTTTAGGTTTAGATTTGGGGTTAGGTTTAGATTTTAGGTTTAGATTTTAGGTTTAGATTTGGGGTTAGGTTTAGATTTTAGGTTTAGATTTGGGGTTAGGTTTAGATTTGGGGTTAGGTTTAGATTTTAGGTTTAGATTTGGGGTTAGGTTTAGATTTGGGGTTAGGTTTAGATTTTAGGTTTAGATTTGGGGTTAGGTTTAGATTTAAGGTTTAGATTTGGGGTTAGATTTAGATTTGGGGTTAGGTTTAGATTTTAGGTTTAGATTTGGGTTTAGGTTTAGATTTTAGGTTTAGATTTGGGGTTAGGTTTAGATTTGGGGTTAGGTTTAGATTTTAGGTTTAGATTTGGGGTTAGGTTTAGATTTTAGGTTTAGATTTGGGGTTAGGTTTAGATTTTAGGTTTAGATTTTAGGTTTAGATTTGGGGTTAGGTTTAGATTTTAGGTTTAGATTTGGGGTTAGGTTTAGATTTTAGGTTTAGATTTGGGGTTAGGTTTACATTTTAGGTTTATATTTGGGGTAAGGTTTAGATTTGGGGTTAGGTTTAGATTTTAGGTTTAGATTTGGGGTTAGGTTTAGATTTTCGGTTTAGATTTGGGGTTAGGTTTAGATTTTAGGTTTAGATATGGGGTTAGGTTTAGATTTGGGGTTAGGTTTAGATTTTAGGTTTAGATTTGGGGTTAGGTTTAGATTTTAGGTTTATATTTGGTGTAAGGTTTAGATTTGGGGTTAGGTTTAGATTTTAGGTTTAGATTTGGGGTTAGGTGTAGATTTGGGGTTAGGTTTAGATTTTAGGTTTAGATTTGGGGTTAGGTTTAGATTTTAGGTTTAGATTTTAGGTTTAGATTTGGGGTTAGGTTTAGATTTTAGGTTTAGATTTGGGGTTAGGTTTAGATTTGGGGTTAGGTTTAGATTTTAGGTTTAGATTTGGGGTTAAGTTTAGATTTTAGGTTTAGATTTGGGGTTAGGTTTGGATTTTAGGTTTAGATTTGGGGTTAGGTTTAGATTTGGGGTTAGGTTTAGATTTTAGGTTTAGATTTGGGGTTAGGTTTAGATTTAAGGTTTAGATTTGGGGTTAGGTTTAGATTTGGGGTTAGGTTTAGATTTTAGGTTTAGATTTGGGGTTAGGTTTAGATTTTAGGTTTAGATTTGGGGTTAGGTTTAGATTTGGGGTTAGGTTTAGATTTTAGGTTTAGATTTGGGGTTAGGTTTAGATTTGGGGTTAGGTTTAGATTTTAGGTTTAGATTTGGGGTTAGGTTTAGATTTGGGGTTAGGTTTAGATTTTAGGTTTAGATTTGGGGTTAGGTTTAGATTTAAGGTTTAGATTTGGGGTTAGGTTTAGATTTGGGGTTAGGTTTAGATTTTAGGTTTATATTTGGGGTAAGGTTTAGAATTGGGGTTAGGTTTAGATTTTAGGTTTAGATTTGGGGTTAGGTTTAGATTTGGGGTTAGGTTTAGACTTTTGGTTTAGATTTGGGGTTAGGTTTAGATTTGGGGTTAGGTTTAGATTTTAGGTTTAGATATGGGGTTAGGTTTAGATTTGGGGTTAGGTTTAGATTTTAGGTTTAGATATGGGGTTAGGTTTAGATTTGGGGTTAGGTTTAGATTTGGGGTTAGGTTTAGATTTTAGGTTTAGATATGGGGTTAGGTTTAGATTTTAGGTTTAGATTTGGGGTTAGGTTTAGATTTTAGGTTTATATTTGGGGTTAGGTTTAGATTTTAGGTTTATATTTGGTGTAAGGTTTAGATTTGGGGTTAGGTTTAGATTTTAGGTTTAGATTTGGGGTTAGGTGTAGATTTGGGGTTAGGTTTAGATTTTAGGTTTAGATTTGGGGTTAGGTTTAGATTTTAGGTTTAGATTTTAGGTTTAGATTTGGGGTTAGGTTTAGATTTTAGGTTTAGATTTGGGGTTAGGTTTAGATTTGGGGTTAGGTTTAGATTTTAGGTTTAGATTTGGGGTTAGGTTTAGATTTGGGGTTAGGTTTAGATTTTAGGTTTAGATTTGGGGTTAGGTTTAGATTTAAGGTTTAGATTTGGGGTTAGATTTAGATTTGGGGTTAGGTTTAGATTTTAGGTTTAGATTTGGGTTTAGGTTTAGATTTTAGGTTTAGATTTGGGGTTAGGTTTAGATTTGGGGTTAGGTTTAGATTTTAGGTTTAGATTTGGGGTTAGGTTTAGATTTGGGGTTAGGTTTAGATTTTAGGTTTAGATTTGGGGTTAATTTTAGATTTTAGGTTTAGATTTTAGGTTTAGATTTGGGGTTAGGTTTAGATTTTAGGTTTAGATTTGGGGTTAGGTTTAGATTTTAGGTTTAGATTTGGGGTTACGTTTACATTTTAGGTTTATATTTGGGGTAAGGTTTAGATTTGGGGTTAGGTTTAGATTTTAGGTTTAGATTTGGGGTTAGGTTTAGATTTTCGGTTTAGATTTGGGGTTAGGTTTAGATTTTAGGTTTAGATATGGGGTTAGGTTTAGATTTGGGGTTAGGTTTAGATTTTAGGTTTAGATTTGGGGTTAGGTTTAGATTTTAGGTTTATATTTGGTGTAAGGTTTAGATTTGGGGTTAGGTTTAGATTTTAGGTTTAGATTTGGGGTTAGGTGTAGATTTGGGGTTAGGTTTAGATTTTAGGTTTAGATTTGGGGTTAGGTTTAGATTTTAGGTTTAGATTTTAGGTTTAGATTTGGGGTTAGGTTTAGATTTTAGGTTTAGATTTGGGGTTAGGTTTAGATTTGGGGTTAGGTTTAGATTTTAGGTTTAGATTTGGGGTTAGGTTTAGATTTTAGGTTTAGATTTGGGGTTAGGTTTAGATTTTAGGTTTAGATTTGGGGTTAGGTTTGGATTTTAGGTTTAGATTTGGGGTTAGGTTTAGATTTGGGGTTAGGTTTAGATTTTAGGTTTAGATTTGGGGTTAGGTTTAGATTTAAGGTTTAGATTTGGGGTTAGGTTTAGATTTGGGGTTAGGTTTAGATTTTAGGTTTAGATTTGGGGTTAGGTTTAGATTTTAGGTTTAGATTTGGGGTTAGGTTTAGATTTGGGGTTAGGTTTAGATTTTAGGTTTAGATTTGGGGTTAGGTTTAGATTTTAGGTTTAGATTTGGGGTTAGGTTTAGATTTGGGGTTAGGTTTAGATTTTAGGTTTAGATTTGGGGTTAGGTTTAGATTTGGGGTTAGGTTTAGATTTTAGGTTTAGATTTGGGGTTAGGTTTAGATTTGGGGTTAGGTTTAGATTTTAGGTTTAGATTTGGGGTTAGGTTTAGAATTGGGGTTAGGTTTAGATTTTAGGTTTAGATTTGGGGTTAGGTTTAGATTTGGGGTTAGGTTTAGACTTTTGGTTTAGATTTGGGGTTAGGTTTAGAATTGGGGTTAGGTTTAGATTTTAGGTTTAGATTTGGGGTTAGGTTTAGATTTTAGGTTTAGATTTGGGGTTAGGTTTAGATTTTAGGTTTAGATTTTAGGTTTAGATTTGGGGTTAGGTTTAGATTTTAGGTTTAGATTTGGGGTTAGGTTTAGATTTGGGGTTAGGTTTAGATTTTAGGTTTAGATTTGGGGTTAGGTTTAGATTTGGGGTTAGGTTTAGATTTTAGGTTTAGATTTGGGGTTAGGTTTAGATTTAAGGTTTAGATTTGGGGTTAGATTTAGATTTGGGGTTAGGTTTAGATTTTAGGTTTAGATTTGGGTTTAGGTTTAGATTTTAGGTTTAGATTTGGGGTTAGGTTTAGATTTGGGGTTAGGTTTAGATTTTAGGTTTAGATTTGGGGTTAGGTTTAGATTTGGGGTTAGGTTTAGATTTTAGGTTTAGATTTGGGGTTAGGTTTAGATTTTAGGTTTAGATTTTAGGTTTAGATTTGGGGTTAGGTTTAGATTTTAGGTTTAGATTTGGGGTTAGGTTTAGATTTTAGGTTTAGATTTGGGGTTAGGTTTACATTTTAGGTTTATATTTGGGGTAAGGTTTAGATTTGGGGTTAGGTTTAGATTTTAGGTTTAGATTTGGGGTTAGGTTTAGATTTTCGGTTTAGATTTGGGGTTAGGTTTAGATTTTAGGTTTAGATATGGGGTTAGGTTTAGATTTGGGGTTAGGTTTAGATTTTAGGTTTAGATTTGGGGTTAGGTTTAGATTTTAGGTTTATATTTGGTGTAAGGTTTAGATTTGGGGTTAGGTTTAGATTTTAGGTTTAGATTTGGGGTTAGGTGTAGATTTGGGGTTAGGTTTAGATTTTAGGTTTAGATTTGGGGTTAGGTTTAGATTTTAGGTTTAGATTTTAGGTTTAGATTTGGGGTTAGGTTTAGATTTTAGGTTTAGATTTGGGGTTAGGTTTAGATTTGGGGTTAGGTTTAGATTTTAGGTTTAGATTTGGGGTTAGGTTTAGATTTGGGGTTAGGTTTAGATTTTAGGTTTAGATTTGGGGTTAGGTTTAGATTTTAGGTTTAGATTTGGGGTTAGGTTTGGATTTTAGGTTTAGATTTGGGGTTAGGTTTAGATTTGGGGTTAGGTTTAGATTTTAGGTTTAGATTTGGGGTTAGGTTTAGATTTAAGGTTTAGATTTGGGGTTAGGTTTAGATTTGGGGTTAGGTTTAGATTTTAGGTTTAGATTTGGGGTTAGGTTTAGATTTTAGGTTTAGATTTGGGGTTAGGTTTAGATTTGGGGTTAGGTTTAGATTTTAGGTTTAGATTTGGGGTTAGGTTTAGATTTGGGGTTAGGTTTAGATTTTAGGTTTAGATTTGGGGTTAGGTTTAGATTTGGGGTTAGGTTTAGATTTTAGGTTTAGATTTGGGGTTAGGTTTAGATTTAAGGTTTAGATTTGGGGTTAGGTTTAGATTTGGGGTTAGGTTTAGATTTTAGGTTTAGATTTGGGGTTAGGTTTAGAATTGGGGTTAGGTTTAGATTTTAGGTTTAGATTTGGGGTTAGGTTTAGATTTGGGGTTAGGTTTAGATTTTAGGTTTAGATTTGGGGTTAGGTTTAGATTTGGGGTTAGGTTTAGATTTTAGGTTTAGATTTGGGGTTAGGTGTAGATTTGGGGTTAGGTTTAGATTTTAGGTTTAGATTTGGGTTTAGGTTTAGATTTTAGGTTTAGATTTGGGGTTAGGTTTAGATTTGGGGTTAGGTTTAGATTTTAGGTTTAGATTTGGGGTTAGGTTTAGATTTGGGGTTAGGTTTAGATTTTAGGTTTAGATTTGGGGTTAGGTTTAGATTTTAGGTTTAGATTTTAGGTTTAGATTTGGGGTTAGGTTTAGATTTTAGGTTTAGATTTGGGGTTAGGTTTAGATTTTAGGTTTAGATTTGGGGTTAGGTTTACATTTTAGGTTTATATTTGGGGTAAGGTTTAGATTTGGGGTTAGGTTTAGATTTTAGGTTTAGATTTGGGGTTAGGTTTAGATTTTCGGTTTAGATTTGGGGTTAGGTTTAGATTTTAGGTTTAGATATGGGGTTAGGTTTAGATTTGGGGTTAGGTTTAGATTTTAGGTTTAGATTTGGGGTTAGGTTTAGATTTTAGGTTTATATTTGGTGTAAGGTTTAGATTTGGGGTTAGGTTTAGATTTTAGGTTTAGATTTGGGGTTAGGTGTAGATTTGGGGTTAGGTTTAGATTTTAGGTTTAGATTTGGGGTTAGGTTTAGATTTTAGGTTTAGATTTTAGGTTTAGATTTGGGGTTAGGTTTAGATTTTAGGTTTAGATTTGGGGTTAGGTTTAGATTTGGGGTTAGGTTTAGATTTTAGGTTTAGATTTGGGGTTAGGTTTAGATTTGGGGTTAGGTTTAGATTTTAGGTTTAGATTTGGGGTTAGGTTTAGATTTTAGGTTTAGATTTGGGGTTAGGTTTAGATTTAAGGTTTAGATTTGGGGTTAGATTTAGATTTGGGTTTAGGTTTAGATTTTAGGTTTAGATTTGGGGTTAGGTTTAGATTTGGGGTTAGGTTTAGATTTTAGGTTTAGATTTGGGGTTAGGTTTAGATTTGGGGTTAGGTTTAGATTTTAGGTTTAGATTTGGGGTTAATTTTAGATTTTAGGTTTAGATTTTAGGTTTAGATTTGGGGTTAGGTTTAGATTTTAGGTTTAGATTTGGGGTTAGGTTTAGATTTTAGGTTTAGATTTGGGGTTACGTTTACATTTTAGGTTTATATTTGGGGTAAGGTTTAGATTTGGGGTTAGGTTTAGATTTTAGGTTTAGATTTGGGGTTAGGTTTAGATTTTCGGTTTAGATTTGGGGTTAGGTTTAGATTTTAGGTTTAGATATGGGGTTAGGTTTAGATTTGGGGTTAGGTTTAGATTTTAGGTTTAGATTTGGGGTTAGGTTTAGATTTTAGGTTTATATTTGGTGTAAGGTTTAGATTTGGGGTTAGGTTTAGATTTTAGGTTTAGATTTGGGGTTAGGTGTAGATTTGGGGTTAGGTTTAGATTTTAGGTTTAGATTTGGGTTTAGGTTTAGATTTTAGGTTTAGATTTGGGGTTAGGTTTAGATTTGGGGTTAGGTTTAGATTTTAGGTTTAGATTTGGGGTTAGGTTTAGATTTGGGGTTAGGTTTAGATTTTAGGTTTAGATTTGGGGTTAGGTTTAGATTTTAGGTTTAGATTTTAGGTTTAGATTTGGGGTTAGGTTTAGATTTTAGGTTTAGATTTGGGGTTAGGTTTAGATTTTAGGTTTAGATTTGGGGTTAGGTTTACATTTTAGGTTTATATTTGGGGTAAGGTTTAGATTTGGGGTTAGGTTTAGATTTTAGGTTTAGATTTGGGGTTAGGTTTAGATTTTCGGTTTAGATTTGGGGTTAGGTTTAGATTTTAGGTTTAGATATGGGGTTAGGTTTAGATTTGGGGTTAGGTTTAGATTTTAGGTTTAGATTTGGGGTTAGGTTTAGATTTTAGGTTTATATTTGGTGTAAGGTTTAGATTTGGGGTTAGGTTTAGATTTTAGGTTTAGATTTGGGGTTAGGTGTAGATTTGGGGTTAGGTTTAGATTTTAGGTTTAGATTTGGGGTTAGGTTTAGATTTTAGGTTTAGATTTTAGGTTTAGATTTGGGGTTAGGTTTAGATTTTAGGTTTAGATTTGGGGTTAGGTTTAGATTTGGGGTTAGGTTTAGATTTTAGGTTTAGATTTGGGGTTAGGTTTAGATTTGGGGTTAGGTTTAGATTTTAGGTTTAGATTTGGGGTTAGGTTTAGATTTTAGGTTTAGATTTGGGGTTAGGTTTGGATTTTAGGTTTAGATTTGGGGTTAGGTTTAGATTTGGGGTTAGGTTTAGATTTTAGGTTTAGATTTGGGGTTAGGTTTAGATTTAAGGTTTAGATTTGGGGTTAGGTTTAGATTTGGGGTTAGGTTTAGATTTTAGGTTTAGATTTGGGGTTAGGTTTAGATTTTAGGTTTAGATTTGGGGTTAGGTTTAGATTTGGGGTTAGGTTTAGATTTTAGGTTTAGATTTGGGGTTAGGTTTAGATTTGGGGTTAGGTTTAGATTTTAGGTTTAGATTTGGGGTTAGGTTTAGATTTGGGGTTAGGTTTAGATTTTAGGTTTAGATTTGGGGTTAGGTTTAGATTTAAGGTTTAGATTTGGGGTTAGGTTTAGATTTGGGGTTAGGTTTAGATTTTAGGTTTAGATTTGGGGTTAGGTTTAGAATTGGGGTTAGGTTTAGATTTTAGGTTTAGATTTGGGGTTAGGTTTAGATTTGGGGTTAGGTTTAGATTTTAGGTTTAGATTTGGGGTTAGGTTTAGATTTGGGGTTAGGTTTAGATTTTAGGTTTAGATTTGGGGTTAGGTTTAGATTTTAGGTTTAGATATGGGGTTAGGTTTAGATTTGGGGTTAGGTTTAGATTTTAGGTTTAGATTTGGGGTTAGGTTTAGATTTTAGGTTTAGATTTGGGGTTAGGTGTAGATTTAAGTTTTAGATTTGGGGTTAGGTTTAGATTTTAGGTTTAGATTTTAGGTTTAGATTTGGGGTTAGGTTTAGATTTTAGGTTTAGATTTGGGGTTAGGTTTAGATTTGGGGTTAGGTTTAGATTTTAGGTTTAGATTTGGGGTTAGGTTTAGATTTGGGGTTAGGTTTAGATTTTAGGTTTAGATTTGGGGTTAGGTTTAGATTTAAGGTTTAGATTTGGGGTTAGGTTTAGATTTGGGGTTAGGTTTAGATTTTAGGTTTAGATTTGGGGTTAGGTTTAGATTTTAGGTTAGGTCTAGATTTTAGGTTTAGATTTGGGGTTAGGTTTAGATTTGGGGTTAGGTTTAGATTTTAGGTTTAGATTTGGGGTTAGGTTTAGATTTTAGGTTTAGATTTTAGGTTTAGATTTGGGGTTAGGTTTAGATTTTAGGTTTAGATTTGGGGTTAGGTTTAGATTTTAGGTTTATATTTGGTGTAAGGTTTAGATTTGGGGTTAGGTTTAGATTTTAGGTTTAGATTTGGGGTTAGGTGTAGATTTGGGGTTAGGTTTAGATTTTAGGTTTAGATTTGGGGTTAGGTTTAGATTTTAGGTTTAGATTTTAGGTTTAGATTTGGGGTTAGGTTTAGATTTTAGGTTTAGATTTGGGGTTAGGTTTAGATTTGGGGTTAGGTTTAGATTTTAGGTTTAGATTTGGGGTTAGGTTTAGATTTGGGGTTAGGTTTAGATTTTAGGTTTAGATTTGGGGTTAGGTTTAGATTTAAGGTTTAGATTTGGGGTTAGATTTAGATTTGGGGTTAGGTTTAGATTTTAGGTTTAGATTTGGGTTTAGGTTTAGATTTTAGGTTTAGATTTGGGGTTAGGTTTAGATTTGGTGTTAGGTTTAGATTTTAGGTTTAGATTTGGGGTTAGGTTTAGATTTGGGGTTAGGTTTAGATTTTAGGTTTAGATTTGGGGTTAATTTTAGATTTTAGGTTTAGATTTTAGGTTTAGATTTGGGGTTAGGTTTAGATTTTAGGTTTAGATTTGGGGTTAGGTTTAGATTTTAGGTTTAGATTTGGGGTTACGTTTACATTTTAGGTTTATATTTGGGGTAAGGTTTAGATTTGGGGTTAGGTTTAGATTTTAGGTTTAGATTTGGGGTTAGGTTTAGATTTTCGGTTTAGATTTGGGGTTAGGTTTAGATTTTAGGTTTAGATATGGGGTTAGGTTTAGATTTGGGGTTAGGTTTAGATTTTAGGTTTAGATTTGGGGTTAGGTTTAGATTTTAGGTTTATATTTGGTGTAAGGTTTAGATTTGGGGTTAGGTTTAGATTTTAGGTTTAGATTTGGGGTTAGGTGTAGATTTGGGGTTAGGTTTAGATTTTAGGTTTAGATTTGGGGTTAGGTTTAGATTTTAGGTTTAGATTTTAGGTTTAGATTTGGGGTTAGGTTTAGATTTTAGGTTTAGATTTGGGGTTAGGTTTAGATTTGGGGTTAGGTTTAGATTTTAGGTTTAGATTTGGGGTTAGGTTTAGATTTGGGGTTAGGTTTAGATTTTAGGTTTAGATTTGGGGTTAGGTTTAGATTTTAGGTTTAGATTTGGGGTTAGGTTTGGATTTTAGGTTTAGATTTGGGGTTAGGTTTAGATTTGGGGTTAGGTTTAGATTTTAGGTTTAGATTTGGGGTTAGGTTTAGATTTAAGGTTTAGATTTGGGGTTAGGTTTAGATTTGGGGTTAGGTTTAGATTTTAGGTTTAGATTTGGGGTTAGGTTTAGATTTTAGGTTTAGATTTGGGGTTAGGTTTAGATTTGGGGTTAGGTTTAGATTTTAGGTTTAGATTTGGGGTTAGGTTTAGATTTTAGGTTTAGATTTGGGGTTAGGTTTAGATTTGGGGTTAGGTTTAGATTTTAGGTTTAGATTTGGGGTTAGGTTTAGATTTGGGGTTAGGTTTAGATTTTAGGTTTAGATTTGGGGTTAGGTTTAGATTTAAGGTTTAGATTTGGGGTTAGGTTTAGATTTGGGGTTAGGTTTAGATTTTAGGTTTAGATTTGGGGTTAGGTTTAGAATTGGGGTTAGGTTTAGATTTTAGGTTTAGATTTGGGGTTAGGTTTAGATTTGGGGTTAGGTTTAGACTTTTGGTTTAGATTTGGGGTTAGGTTTAGAATTGGGGTTAGGTTTAGATTTTAGGTTTAGATTTGGGGTTAGGTTTAGATTTTAGGTTTAGATATGGGGTTAGGTTTAGATTTGGGGTTAGGTTTAGATTTTAGGTTTAGATTTGGGGTTAGGTTTAGATTTTAGGTTTAGATTTGGGGTTAGGTGTAGATTTGGGGTTAGGTTTAGATTTTAGGTTCAGATTTGGGGTTAGGTTTAGATTTTAGGTTTAGATTTTAGGTTTAGATTTGGGGTTAGGTTTAGATTTTAGGTTTAGATTTGGGGTTAGGTTTAGATTTGGAGTTAGGTTTAGATTTTAGGTTTAGATTTGGGGTTAGGTTTAGATTTTAGGTTTAGATTTGGGGTTAGGTGTAGATTTGGGGTTAGGTTTAGATTTTAGGTTTAGATTTGGGGTTAGGTTTAGATTTTAGGTTTAGATTTTAGGTTTAGATTTGGGGTTAGGTTTAGATTTTAGGTTTAGATTTGGGGTTAGGTTTAGATTTGGGGTTAGGTTTAGATTTTAGGTTTAGATTTGGGGTTAGGTTTAGATTTTAGGTTTAAATTTGGGGTTAGGTTATAGATTTTAGGTTTAGATTTGGGGTTAGGTTTAGATTTGGGGTTAGGTTTAGATTTTAGGTTTAGATTTGGGGTTAGGTTTAGATTTAAGGTTTAGATTTGGGGTTAGGTTTAGATTTTAGGTTTAGATTTTAGGTTTAGATTTGGGTTTAGGTTTAGATTTTAGGTTTAGATTTGGGGTTAGGTTTAGATTTTAGGTTTAGATTTGGGGTTAGGTTTAGATTTTAGGTTTAGATTTTAGGTTTAGATTTGGGGTTAGGTTTAGATTTGGGGTTAGGTTTAGATTTTAGGTTTAGATTTGGGGTTAGGTTTAGATTTTAGGTTTAGATTTTAGGTTTAGATTTGGGGTTAGGTTTAGATTTTAGGTTTAGATTTGGGGTTAGGTTTAGATTTTAGGTTTAGATTTGGGGTTATGTTTAGATTTTAGGTTTATATTTGGGGTTAGGTGTAGATTTGGGATTAGGTTTAGATTTTAGGTTTAGATTTGGGGTTAGGTTTAGATTTGGGGTTAGGTTTAGATTTTAGGTTTAGATTTGGGGTTAGGTTTAGATTTCAGGTTTAGATATGGGGTTAGGTTTAGATTTGGGGTTAGGTTTAGATTTTAGGTTTAGATTTGGGGTTAGGTTTAGATTTTAGGTTTAGATTTTAGGTTTAGATTTGGGGTTAGGTTTAGATTTTAGGTTTAGATTTGGGGTTAGGTGTAGATTTGGGGTTAGGTTTAGATTTTAGGTTTAGATTTGGGGTTAGGTTTAGATTTTAGGTTTAGATTTTAGGTTTAGATTTGGGGTTAGGTTTAGATGTTAGGTTTAGATTTGGGGTTAGGTTTAGATTTGGGGTTAGGTTTAGATTTTAGGTTTAGATTTGGGGTTAGGTTTAGATTTTAGGTTTAAATTTGGGGTTAGGTTTAGATTTTAGGTTTAGATTTGGGGTTAGGTTTAGATTTGGGGTTAGGTTTAGATTTTAGGTTTAGATTTGGGGTTAGGTTTAGATTTAAGGTTTAGATTTGGGGTTAGATTTAGATTTGGGGTTAGGTTTAGATTTTAGGTTTAGATTTGGGTTTAGGTTTAGATTTTAGGTTTAGATTTGGGGTTAGGTTTAGATTTGGGGTTAGGTTTAGATTTTAGGTTTAGATTTGGGGTTAGGTTTAGATTTGGGGTTAGGTTTAGATTTTAGGTTTAGATTTGGGGTTAGGTTTAGATTTTAGGTTTAGATTTTAGGTTTAGATTTGGGGTTAGGTTTAGATTTTAGGTTTAGATTTGGGGTTAGGTTTAGATTTTAGGTTTAGATTTGGGGTTAGGTTTACATTTTAGGTTTATATTTGGGGTAAGGTTTAGATTTGGGGTTAGGTTTAGATTTTAGGTTTAGATTTGGGGTTAGGTTTAGATTTTAGGTTTAGATTTGGGGTTAGGTTTAGATTTTAGGTTTAGATATGGGGTTAGGTTTAGATTTGGGGTTAGGTTTAGATTTTAGGTTTAGATTTGGGGTTAGGTTTAGATTTGGGGTTAGGTTTAGACTTTTGGTTTAGATTTGGGGTTAGGTTTAGAATTGGGGTTAGGTTTAGATTTTAGGTTTAGATTTGGGGTTAGGTTTAGATTTTAGGTTTAGATATGGGGTTAGGTTTAGATTTGGGGTTAGGTTTAGATTTTAGGTTTAGATTTGGGGTTAGGTTTAGATTTTAGGTTTAGATTTGGGGTTAGGTGTAGATTTGGGGTTAGGTTTAGATTTTAGGTTCAGATTTGGGGTTAGGTTTAGATTTTAGGTTTAGATTTTAGGTTTAGATTTGGGGTTAGGTTTAGATTTTAGGTTTAGATTTGGGGTTAGGTTTAGATTTGGAGTTAGGTTTAGATTTTAGGTTTAGATTTGGGGTTAGGTTTAGATTTTAGGTTTAGATTTGGGGTTAGGTGTAGATTTGGGGTTAGGTTTAGATTTTAGGTTTAGATTTGGGGTTAGGTTTAGATTTTAGGTTTAGATTTTAGGTTTAGATTTGGGGTTAGGTTTAGATTTTAGGTTTAGATTTGGGGTTAGGTTTAGATTTGGGGTTAGGTTTAGATTTTAGGTTTAGATTTGGGGTTAGGTTTAGATTTTAGGTTTAAATTTGGGGTTAGGTTATAGATTTTAGGTTTAGATTTGGGGTTAGGTTTAGATTTGGGGTTAGGTTTAGATTTTAGGTTTAGATTTGGGGTTAGGTTTAGATTTAAGGTTTAGATTTGGGGTTAGGTTTAGATTTTAGGTTTAGATTTTAGGTTTAGATTTGGGCTTAGGTTTAGATTTTAGGTTTAGATTTGGGGTTAGGTTTAGATTTGGGGTTAGGTTTAGATTTTAGGTTTAGATTTGGGGTTAGGTTTAGATTTTAGGTTTAGATTTTAGGTTTAGATTTGGGGTTAGGTTTAGATTTGGGGTTAGGTTTAGATTTTAGGTTTAGATTTGGGGTTAGGTTTAGATTTTAGGTTTAGATTTTAGGTTTAGATTTGGGGTTAGGTTTAGATTTTAGGTTTAGATTTGGGGTTAGGTTTAGATTTTAGGTTTAGATTTGGGGTTATGTTTAGATTTTAGGTTTATATTTGGGGTTAGGTGTAGATTTGGGATTAGGTTTAGATTTTAGGTTTAGATTTGGGGTTAGGTTTAGATTTGGGGTTAGGTTTAGATTTTAGGTTTAGATTTGGGGTTAGGTTTAGATTTCAGGTTTAGATATGGGGTTAGGTTTAGATTTGGGGTTAGGTTGAGATTTTAGGTTTAGATTTGGGGTTAGGTTTAGATTTTAGGTTTAGATTTTAGGTTTAGATTTGGGGTTAGGTTTAGATTTTAGGTTTAGGTTTAGATTTTAGGTTTAGATTTGGGGTTAGGTGTAGATTTGGGGTTAGGTTTAGATTTTAGGTTTAGATTTGGGGTTAGGTTTAGATTTTAGGTTTAGATTTTAGGTTTAGATTTGGGGTTAGGTTTAGATGTTAGGTTTAGATTTGGGGTTAGGTTTAGATTTTAGGTTTAGATTTGGGGTTAGGTTTAGATTTTAGGTTTAAATTTGGGGTTAGGTTTAGATTTTAGGTTTAGATTTGGGGTTAGGTTTAGATTTGGGGTTAGGTTTAGATTTTAGGTTTAGATTTGGGGTTAGGTTTAGATTTAAGGTTTAGATTTGGGGTTAGATTTAGATTTGGGGTTAGGTTTAGATTTTAGGTTTAGATTTGGGTTTAGGTTTAGATTTTAGGTTTAGATTTGGGGTTAGGTTTAGATTTGGGGTTAGGTTTAGATTTTAGGTTTAGATTTGGGGTTAGGTTTAGATTTGGGGTTAGGTTTAGATTTTAGGTTTAGATTTGGGGTTAGGTTTAGATTTTAGGTTTAGATTTTAGGTTTAGATTAGGGGTTAGGTTTAGATTTTAGGTTTAGATTTGGGGTTAGGTTTAGATTTTAGGTTTAGATTTGGGGTTAGGTTTAGATTTTAGGTTTAGATATGGGGTTAGGTTTAGATTTGGGGTTAGGTTTAGATTTTAGGTTTAGATTTGGGGTTAGGTTTAGATTTGGAGTTAGGTTTAGATTTTAGGTTTAGATTTGGGGTTAGGTTTAGATTTTAGGTTTAGATTTGGGGTTAGGTTTAGATTTTAGGTTTAGATTTGGGGTTAGGTGTAGATTTGGGGTTAGGTTTAGATTTTAGGTTTAGATTTGGGGTTAGGTTTAGATTTTAGGTTTAGATTTTAGGTTTAGATTTGGGGTTAGGTTTAGATTTTAGGTTTAGATTTGGGGTTAGGTGTAGATTTGGGGTTAGGTTTAGATTTTAGGTTTAGATTTGGGGTTAGGTTTAGATTTTAGGTTTAGATTTTAGGTTTAGATTTGGGGTTAGGTTTAGATTTTAGGTTTAGATTTGGGGTTAGGTTTAGATTTGGGGTTAGGTTTAGATTTTAGGTTTAGATTTGGGGTTAGGTTTAGATTTAAGGTTTAGATTTGGGGTTAGGTTTAGATTTTAGGTTTAGATTTTAGGTTTAGATTTGGGTTTAGGTTTAGATTTTAGGTTTAGATTTGGGGTTAGGTTTAGATTTGGGGTTAGGTTTAGATTTTAGGTTTAGATTTGGGGTTAGGTTTAGATTTTAGGTTTAGATTTTAGGTTTAGATTTGGGGTTAGGTTTAGATTTGGGGTTAGGTTTAGATTTTAGGTTTAGATTTGGGGTTAGGTTTAGATTTTAGGTTTAGATTTTAGGTTTAGATTTGGGGTTAGGTTTAGATTTTAGGTTTAGATTTGGGGTTAGGTTTAGATTTTAGGTTTAGATTTGGGGTTATGTTTAGATTTTAGGTTTATATTTGGGGTTAGGTGTAGATTTGGGATTAGGTTTAGATTTTAGGTTTAGATTTGGGGTTAGGTTTAGATTTGGGGTTAGGTTTAGATTTTAGGTTTAGATTTGGGGTTAGGTTTAGATTTCAGGTTTAGATTTTAGGTTTAGATTTGGGGTTAGGTTTAGATTTTAGGTTTAGATTTGGGGTTAGGTTTAGATTTTAGGTTTAGATTTGGGGTTAGGTTTAGATTTGGGGTTAGGTTTAGATTTTAGGTTTAGATTTGGGTTTAGGTTTAGATTTTAGGTTTAGATTTGGGGTTAGGTGTAGATTTGGGATTAGGTTTAGATTTTAGGTTTAGATTTGGGGTTAGGTTTAGATTTGGGGTTAGGTTTAGATTTTAGGTTTAGATTTGGGGTTAGGTTTAGATTTTAGGTTTAAATTTGGGGTTAGGTTTAGATTTTAGGTTTAGATTTGGGGTTAGGTTTAGATTTGGGGTTAGGTTTAGATTTTAGGTTTAGATTTGGGGTTAGGTTTAGATTTAAGGTTTAGATTTGGGGTTAGATTTAGATTTGGGGTTAGGTTTAGATTTTAGGTTTAGATTTGGGTTTAGGTTTAGATTTTAGGTTTAGATTTGGGGTTAGGTTTAGATTTGGGGTTAGGTTTAGATTTTAGGTTTAGATTTGGGGTTAGGTTTAGATTTGGGGTTAGGTTTAGATTTTAGGTTTAGATTTGGGGTTAGGTTTAGATTTTAGGTTTAGATTTTAGGTTTAGATTTGGGGTTAGGTTTAGATTTTAGGTTTAGATTTGGGGTTAGGTTTAGATTTTAGGTTTAGATTTGGGGTTAGGTTTACATTTTAGGTTTATATTTGGGGTAAGGTTTAGATTTGGGGTTAGGTTTAGATTTTAGGTTTAGATTTGGGGTTAGGTTTAGATTTTAGGTTTAGATTTGGGGTTAGGTTTAGATTTTAGGTTTAGATATGGGGTTAGGTTTAGATTTGGGGTTAGGTTTAGATTTTAGGTTTAGATTTGGGGTTAGGTTTAGATTTGGAGTTAGGTTTAGATTTTAGGTTTAGATTTGGGGTTAGGTTTAGATTTTAGGTTTAGATTTGGGGTTAGGTTTAGATTTTAGGTTTAGATTTGGGGTTAGGTGTAGATTTGGGGTTAGGTTTAGATTTTAGGTTTAGATTTGGGGTTAGGTTTAGATTTTAGGTTTAGATTTTAGGTTTAGATTTGGGGTTAGGTTTAGATTTGGGGTTAGGTTTAGATTTTAGGTTTAGATTTGGGGTAAGATTTAGATTTGGGGTTAGGTTTAGAGTTTAGGTTTAGATTTGGGGTTAGGTTTAGATTTTAGGTTTAGATTTGGGGTTAGGTTTAGATTTGGGGTTAGGTTTAGATTTTAGGTTTAGATTTGGGGTTAGGTTTAGATTTTAGGTTTAGATTTGGGGTTAGGTTTAGATTTTAGGTTTAGATTTGGGGTTAGGTTTAGATTTGGGGTTAGGTTTAGATTTTAGGTTTAGATTTGGGGTTAGGTTTAGATTTGGGGTTAGGTTTAGATTTTAGGTTTAGATTTGGGGTAAGGTTTAGATTTAAGGTTTAGATTTGGGGTTAGGTTTAGATTCGGGGTTAGGTTTAGATTTTAGGTTTAGATTTGGGGTTAGGTTTAGATTTTAGGTTAGGTCTAGATTTTAGGTTTAGATTTGGGGTTAGGTTTAGATTTGGGGTTAGGTTTAGATTTTAGGTTTAGATTTGGGGTTAGGTTTAGATTTTAGATTTAGATTTTAGGTTTAGATTTGGGGTTAGGTTTAGATTTTAGGTTTAGATTTGGGGTTAGGTTTAGAATTGGGGTTAGGTTTAGATTTTAGGTTTAGATTTGGGGTTAGGTTTAGATTTTAGGTTTAGATATGGGGTTAGGTTTAGATTTGGGGTTAGGTTTAGATTTTAGGTTTAGATTTGGGGTTAGGTTTAGATTTTAGGTTTAGATATGGGGTTAGGTTTAGATTTGGGGTTAGGTTTAGATTTTAGGTTTAGATTTGGGGTTAGGTTTAGATTTTAGGTTTAGATTTGGGGTTAGGTGTAGATTTGGGGTTAGGTTTAGATTTTAGGTTTAGATTTGGGGTTAGGTGTAGATTTGGGGTTAGGTTTAGATTTTAGGTTTAGATTTGGGGTTAGGTTTAGATTTTAGGTTTAGATTTTAGGTTTAGATTTGGGGTTAGGTTTAGATTTTAGGTTTAGATTTGGGGTTAGGTTTAGATTTGGGGTTAGGTTTAGATTTTAGGTTTAGATTTGGGGTTAGGTTTAGATTTGGGGTTAGGTTTAGATTTTAGGTTTAGATTTGGGGTTAGGTTTAGATTTTAGGTTTAGATTTGGGGTTAGGTTTGGATTTTAGGTTTAGATTTGGGGTTAGGTTTAGATTTGGGGTTAGGTTTAGATTTTAGGTTTAGATTTGGGGTTAGGTTTAGATTTAAGGTTTAGATTTGGGGTTAGGTTTAGATTTGGGGTTAGGTTTAGATTTTAGGTTTAGATTTGGGGTTAGGTTTAGATTTTAGGTTTAGATTTGGTGTAAGGTTTAGATTTGGGGTTAGGTTTAGATTTTAGGTTTAGATTTGGGGTTAGGTTTAGATTTTAGGTTTAGATTTGGGGTTAGGTTTAGATTTAAGGTTTAGATTTGGGGTTAGGTTTAGATTTGGGGTTAGGTTTAGATTTTAGGTTTAGATTTGGGGTTAGGTTTAGATTTTAGGTTAGGTCTAGATTTTAGGTTTAGATTTGGGGTTAGGTTTAGATTTTAGGTTTAGATTTTAGGTTTAGATTTGGGGTTAGGTTTAGATTTTAGGTTTAGATTTGGGGTTAGGTTTAGATTTTAGGTTTATATTTGGTGTAAGGTTTAGATTTGGGGTTAGGTTTAGATTTTAGGTTTAGATTTGGGGTTAGGTGTAGATTTGGGGTTAGGTTTAGATTTTAGGTTTAGATTTGGGGTTAGGTTTAGATTTTAGGTTTAGATTTTAGGTTTAGATTTGGGGTTAGGTTTAGATTTTAGGTTTAGATTTGGGGTTAGGTTTAGATTTGGGGTTAGGTTTAGATTTTAGGTTTAGATTTGGGGTTAGGTTTAGATTTGGGGTTAGGTTTAGATTTTAGGTTTAGATTTGGGGTTAGGTTTAGATTTAAGGTTTAGATTTGGGGTTAGATTTAGATTTGGGGTTAGGTTTAGATTTTAGGTTTAGATTTGGGTTTAGGTTTAGATTTTAGGTTTAGATTTGGGGTTAGGTTTAGATTTGGGGTTAGGTTTAGATTTTAGGTTTAGATTTGGGGTTAGGTTTAGATTTGGGGTTAGGTTTAGATTTTAGGTTTAGATTTGGGGTTAGGTTTAGATTTTAGGTTTAGATTTTAGGTTTAGATTTGGGGTTAGGTTTAGATTTTAGGTTTAGATTTGGGGTTAGGTTTAGATTTTAGGTTTAGATTTGGGGTTAGGTTTACATTTTAGGTTTATATTTGGGGTAAGGTTTAGATTTGGGGTTAGGTTTAGATTTTAGGTTTAGATTTGGGGTTAGGTTTAGATTTTAGGTTTAGATTTGGGGTTAGGTTTAGATTTTAGGTTTAGATATGGGGTTAGGTTTAGATTTGGGGTTAGGTTTAGATTTTAGGTTTAGATTTGGGGTTAGGTTTAGATTTTAGGTTTATATTTGGTGTAAGGTTTAGATTTGGGGTTAGGTTTAGATTTTAGGTTTAGATTTGGGGTTAGGTGTAGATTTGGGGTTAGGTTTAGATTTTAGGTTTAGATTTGGGGTTAGGTTTAGATTTTAGGTTTAGATTTTAGGTTTAGATTTGGGGTTAGGTTTAGATTTTAGGTTTAGATTTGGGGTTAGGTTTAGATTTGGGGTTAGGTTTAGATTTTAGGTTTAGATTTGGGGTTAGGTTTAGATTTGGGGTTAGGTTTAGATTTTAGGTTTAGATTTGGGGTTAGGTTTAGATTTTAGGTTTAGATTTGGGGTTAGGTTTGGATTTTAGGTTTAGATTTGGGGTTAGGTTTAGATTTGGGGTTAGGTTTAGATTTTAGGTTTAGATTTGGGGTTAGGTTTAGATTTAAGGTTTAGATTTGGGGTTAGGTTTAGATTTGGGGTTAGGTTTAGATTTTAGGTTTAGATTTGGGGTTAGGTTTAGATTTTAGGTTTAGATTTGGGGTTAGGTTTAGATTTGGGGTTAGGTTTAGATTTTAGGTTTAGATTTGGGGTTAGGTTTAGATTTGGGGTTAGGTTTAGATTTTAGGTTTAGATTTGGGGTTAGGTTTAGATTTGGGGTTAGGTTTAGATTTTAGGTTTAGATTTGGGGTTAGGTTTAGATTTAAGGTTTAGATTTGGGGTTAGGTTTAGATTTGGGGTTAGGTTTAGATTTTAGGTTTAGATTTGGGGTTAGGTTTAGAATTGGGGTTAGGTTTAGATTTTAGGTTTAGATTTGGGGTTAGGTTTAGATTTGGGGTTAGGTTTAGACTTTTGGTTTAGATTTGGGGTTAGGTTTAGAATTGGGGTTAGGTTTAGATTTTAGGTTTAGATTTGGGGTTAGGTTTAGATTTTAGGTTTAGATATGGGGTTAGGTTTAGATTTGGGGTTAGGTTTAGATTTTAGGTTTAGATTTGGGGTTAGGTTTAGATTTTAGGTTTAGATTTGGGGTTAGGTGTAGATTTGGGGTTAGGTTTAGATTTTAGGTTCAGATTTGGGGTTAGGTTTAGATTTTAGGTTTAGATTTTAGGTTTAGATTTGGGGTTAGGTTTAGATTTTAGGTTTAGATTTGGGGTTAGGTTTAGATTTGGAGTTAGGTTTAGATTTTAGGTTTAGATTTGGGGTTAGGTTTAGATTTTAGGTTTAGATTTGGGGTTAGGTGTAGATTTGGGGTTAGGTTTAGATTTTAGGTTTAGATTTGGGGTTAGGTTTAGATTTCAGGTTTAGATTTTAGGTTTAGATTTGGGGTTAGGTTTAGATTTTAGGTTTAGATTTGGGGTTAGGTTTAGATTTGGGGTTAGGTTTAGATTTTAGGTTTAGATTTGGGGTTAGGTTTAGATTTTAGGTTTAAATTTGGGGTTAGGTTATAGATTTTAGGTTTAGATTTGGGGTTAGGTTTAGATTTGGGGTTAGGTTTAGATTTTAGGTTTAGATTTGGGGTTAGGTTTAGATTTAAGGTTTAGATTTGGGGTTAGGTTTAGATTTTAGGTTTAGATTTTAGGTTTAGATTTGGGTTTAGGTTTAGATTTTAGGTTTAGATTTGGGGTTAGGTTTAGATTTGGGGTAAGGTTTAGATTTTAGGTTTAGATTTGGGGTTAGGTTTAGATTTTAGGTTTAGATTTTAGGTTTAGATTTGGGGTTAGGTTTAGATTTGGGGTTAGGTTTAGATTTTAGGTTTAGATTTGGGGTTAGGTTTAGATTTTAGGTTTAGATTTTAGGTTTAGATTTGGGGTTAGGTTTAGATTTTAGGTTTAGATTTGGGGTTAGGTTTAGATTTTAGGTTTAGATTTGGGGTTATGTTTAGATTTTAGGTTTATATTTGGGGTTAGGTGTAGATTTGGGATTAGGTTTAGATTTTAGGTTTAGATTTGGGGTTAGGTTTAGATTTGGGGTTAGGTTTAGATTTTAGGTTTAGATTTGGGGTTAGGTTTAGATTTCAGGTTTAGATATGGGGTTAGGTTTAGATTTGGGGTTAGGTTTAGATTTTAGGTTTAGATTTGGGGTTAGGTTTAGATTTTAGGTTTAGATTTTAGGTTTAGATTTGGGGTTAGGTTTAGATTTTAGGTTTAGATTTGGGGTTAGGTTT
Source organism: Patagioenas fasciata (assembly GCF_037038585.1). NCBI lineage: Eukaryota > Metazoa > Chordata > Aves > Columbiformes > Columbidae > Patagioenas > Patagioenas fasciata. The sequence goes on from NW_027288537.1 coordinate 148,514, forward strand.
AGATTTTAGGTTTAGATTTGGGGTTAGGTGTAGATTTGGGGTTAGGTTTAGATTTTAGGTTTAGATTTGGGGTTAGGTTTAGATTTTAGGTTTAGGTTTTAGGTTTAGATTTGGGGTTAGGTTTAGATGTTAGGTTTAGATTTGGGGTTAGGTTTAGATTTGGGGTTAGGTTTAGATTTTAGGTTTAGATTTGGGGTTAGGTTTAGATTTTAGGTTTAAATTTGGGGTTAGGTTTAGATTTTAGGTTTAGATTTGGGGTTAGGTTTAGATTTGGGGTTAGGTTTAGATTTTAGGTTTAGATTTGGGGTTAGGTTTAGATTTAAGGTTTAGATTTGGGGTTAGATTTAGATTTGGGGTTAGGTTTAGATTTTAGGTTTAGATTTGGGTTTAGGTTTAGATTTTAGGTTTAGATTTGGGGTTAGGTTTAGATTTGGGGTTAGGTTTAGATTTTAGGTTTAGATTTGGGGTTAGGTTTAGATTTGGGGTTAGGTTTAGATTTTAGGTTTAGATTTGGGGTTAGGTTTAGATTTTAGGTTTAGATTTTAGGTTTAGATTTGGGGTTAGGTTTAGATTTTAGGTTTAGATTTGGGGTTAGGTTTAGATTTTAGGTTTAGATTTGGGGTTAGGTTTACATTTTAGGTTTATATTTGGGGTAAGGTTTAGATTTGGGGTTAGGTTTAGATTTTAGGTTTAGATTTGGGGTTAGGTTTAGATTTTAGGTTTAGATTTGGGGTTAGGTTTAGATTTTAGGTTTAGATATGGGGTTAGGTTTAGATTTTAGGTTTAGATTTGGGGTTAGGTTTAGATTTTAGGTTTAGATATGGGGTTAGGTTTAGATTTGGGGTTAGGTTTAGATTTTAGGTTTAGATTTGGGGTTAGGTTTAGATTTGGAGTTAGGTTTAGATTTTAGGTTTAGATTTGGGGTTAGGTTTAGATTTTAGGTTTAGATTTGGGGTTAGGTTTAGATTTTAGGTTTAGATTTGGGGTTAGGTGTAGATTTGGGGTTAGGTTTAGATTTTAGGTTTAGATTTGGGGTTAGGTTTAGATTTTAGGTTTAGATTTTAGGTTTAGATTTGGGGTTAGGTTTAGATTTTAGGTTTATATTTGGGGTAAGATTTAGATTTGGGGTTAGGTTTAGATTTTAGGTTTAGATTTGGGGTTAGCTTTAGATTTTAGGTTTAGATTTGGGGTTAGGTTTAGATTTAAGTTTTAGATTTGGGGTTAGGTTTAGATTTTAGGTTTAGATTTTAGGTTTAGATTTGGGGTTAGGTTTAGATTTTAGGTTTAGATTTGGGGTTAGGTTTAGATTTTAGGTTTAGATTTGGGGTTAGGTTTAGATTTGGGGTTAGGTTTAGATTTTAGGTTTAGATTTGGGGTTAGGTTTAGATTTAAGGTTTAGATTTGGGGTTAGGTTTAGATTCGGGGTTAGGTTTAGATTTTAGGTTTAGATTTGGGGTTAGGTTTAGATTTTAGGTTAGGTCTAGATTTTAGGTTTAGATTTGGGGTTAGGTTTAGATTTGGGGTTAGGTTTAGATTTTAGGTTTAGATTTGGGGTTAGGTTTAGATTTTAGATTTAGATTTTAGGTTTAGATTTGGGGTTAGGTTTAGATTTTAGGTTTAGATTTGGGGTTAGGTGTAGAATTGGGGTTAGGTTTAGATTTTAGGTTTAGATTTGGGGTTAGGTTTAGATTTTAGGTTTAGATATGGGGTTAGGTTTAGATTTGGGGTTAGGTTTAGATTTTAGGTTTAGATTTGGGGTTAGGTTTAGATTTTAGGTTTAGATATGGGGTTAGGTTTAGATTTGGGGTTAGGTTTAGATTTTAGGTTTAGATTTGGGGTTAGGTTTAGATTTTAGGTTTAGATTTGGGGTTAGGTGTAGATTTGGGGTTAGGTTTAGATTTTAGGTTTAGATTTGGGGTTAGGTGTAGATTTGGGGTTAGGTTTAGATTTTAGGTTTAGATTTGGGGTTAGGTTTAGATTTTAGGTTTAGATTTTAGGTTTAGATTTGGGGTTAGGTTTAGATTTTAGGTTTAGATTTGGGGTTAGGTTTAGATTTGGGGTTAGGTTTAGATTTTAGGTTTAGATTTGGGGTTAGGTTTAGATTTGGGGTTAGGTTTAGATTTTAGGTTTAGATTTGGGGTTAGGTTTAGATTTTAGGTTTAGATTTGGGGTTAGGTTTGGATTTTAGGTTTAGATTTGGGGTTAGGTTTAGATTTGGGGTTAGGTTTAGATTTTAGGTTTAGATTTGGGGTTAGGTTTAGATTTAAGGTTTAGATTTGGGGTTAGGTTTAGATTTGGGGTTAGGTTTAGATTTTAGGTTTAGATTTGGGGTTAGGTTTAGATTTTAGGTTTAGATTTGGGGTTAGGTTTAGATTTGGGGTTAGGTTTAGATTTTAAATTTAGATTTGGGGTTAGGTTTAGATTTGGGGTTAGGTTTAGATTTTAGGTTTAGATTTGGGGTTAGGTTTAGATTTGGGGTTAGGTTTAGATTTTAGGTTTAGATTTGGGGTTAGGTTTAGATTTTAGGTTTAGATTTGGGGTTAGGTTTAGATTTGGGGTTAGGTTTAGATTTTAGGTTTAGATTTGGGGTTAGGTTTAGAATTGGGGTTAGGTTTAGATTTTAGGTTTAGATTTGGGGTTAGGTTTAGATTTGGGGTTAGGTTTAGATTTTTGGTTTAGATTTGGGGTTAGGTTTAGAATTGGGGATAGGTTTAGATTTTAGGTTTAGATTTGGGGTTAGGTTTAGAATTGGGGTTAGGTTTAGATTTTAGGTTTAGATTTGGGGTTAGGTTTAGATTTGGGGTTAGGTTTAGACTTTTGGTTTAGATTTGGGGTTAGGTTTAGAATTGGGGTTAGGTTTAGATTTTAGGTTTAGATTTGGGGTTAGGTTTAGATTTTAGGTTTAGATATGGGGTTAGGTTTAGATTTGGGGTTAGGTTTAGATTTTAGGTTTAGATTTGGGGTTAGGTTTAGATTTTAGGTTTAGATTTGGGGTTAGGTGTAGATTTGGGGTTAGGTTTAGATTTTAGGTTCAGATTTGGGGTTAGGTTTAGATTTTAGGTTTAGATTTTAGGTTTAGATTTGGGGTTAGGTTTACATTTTAGGTTTAGATTTGGGGTTAGGTTTAGATTTGGAGTTAGGTTTAGATTTTAGGTTTAGATTTGGGGTTAGGTTTAGATTTTAGGTTTAGATTTGGGGTTAGGTGTAGATTTGGGGTTAGGTTTAGATTTTAGGTTTAGATTTGGGGTTAGGTTTAGATTTTAGGTTTAGATTTTAGGTTTAGATTTGGGGTTAGGTTTAGATTTTAGGTTTAGATTTGGGGTTAGGTTTAGATTTGGGGTTAGGTTTAGATTTTAGGTTTAGATTTGGGGTTAGGTTTAGATTTTAGGTTTAAATTTGGGGTTAGGTTATAGATTTTACGTTTAGATTTGGGGTTAGGTTTAGATTTGGGGTTAGGTTTAGATTTTAGGTTTAGATTTGGGGTTAGGTTTAGATTTAAGGTTTAGATTTGGGGTTAGGTTTAGATTTTAGGTTTAGATTTTAGGTTTAGATTTGGGTTTAGGTTTAGATTTTAGGTTTAGATTTGGGGTTAGGTTTAGATTTGGGGTTAGGTTTAGATTTTAGGTTTAGATTTGGGGTTAGGTTTAGATTTTAGGTTTAGATTTTAGGTTTAGATTTGGGGTTAGGTTTAGATTTGGGGTTAGGTTTAGATTTTAGGTTTAGATTTGGGGTTAGGTTTAGATTTTAGGTTTAGATTTTAGGTTTAGATTTGGGGTTAGGTTTAGATTTTAGGTTTAGATTTGGGGTTAGGTTTAGATTTTAGGTTTAGATTTGGGGTTATGTTTAGATTTTAGGTTTATATTTGGGGTTAGGTGTAGATTTGGGATTAGGTTTAGATTTTAGGTTTAGATTTGGGGTTAGGTTTAGATTTGGGGTTAGGTTTAGATTTTAGGTTTAGATTTGGGGTTAGGTTTAGATTTCAGGTTTAGATATGGGGTTAGGTTTAGATTTGGGGTTAGGTTTAGATTTTAGGTTTAGATTTGGGGTTAGGTTTAGATTTTAGGTTTAGATTTTAGGTTTAGATTTGGGGTTAGGTTTAGATTTTAGGTTTAGATTTTAGGTTTAGATTTGGGGTTAGGTTTAGATTTTAGGTTTAGATTTGGGGTTAGGTTTAGATTTTAGGTTTAGATTTGGGGTTAGGTTTACATTTTAGGTTTATATTTGGGGTAAGGTTTAGATTTGGGGTTAGGTTTAGATTTTAGGTTTAGATTTGGGGTTAGGTTTAGATTTTAGGTTTAGATTTGGGGTTAGGTTTAGATTTTAGGTTTAGATATGGGGTTAGGTTTAGATTTGGGGTTAGGTTTAGATTTTAGGTTTAGATTTGGGGTTAGGTTTAGATTTGGAGTTAGGTTTAGATTTTAGGTTTAGATTTGGGGTTAGGTTTAGATTTTAGGTTTAGATTTGGGGTTAGGTGTAGATTTGGGGTTAGGTTTGGGGTTAGGTGTAGATTTGGGGTTAGGTTTAGATTTTAGGTTTAGATTTGGGGTTAGGTTTAGATTTTAGGTTTAGATTTTAGGTTTAGATTTGGGGTTAGGTTTAGATTTGGGGTTAGGTTTAGATTTTAGGTTTAGATTTAGGGTAAGATTTAGATTTGGGGTTAGGTTTAGATTTTAGGTTTAGATTTGGGGTTAGGTTTAGATTTTAGGTTTAGATTTGGGGTTAGGTTTAGATTTAAGTTTTAGATTTGGGGTTAGGTTTAGATTTTAGGTTTAGATTTTAGGTTTAGATTTGGGGTTAGGTTTAGATTTTAGGTTTAGATTTGGGGTTAGGTTTAGATTTGGAGTTAGGTTTAGATTTTAGGTTTAGATTTGGGGTTAGGTTTAGATTTTAGGTTTAGATTTGGGGTTAGGTGTAGATTTGGGGTTAGGTTTAGATTTTAGGTTTAGATTTGGGGTTAGGTTTAGATTTTAGGTTTAGATTTTAGGTTTAGATTTGGGGTTAGGTTTAGATTTTAGGTTTAGATTTGGGGTTAGGTTTAGATTTGGGGTTAGGTTTAGATTTTAGGTTTAGATTTGGGGTTAGGTTTAGATTTTAGGTTTAAATTTGGGGTTAGGTTATAGATTTTACGTTTAGATTTGGGGTTAGGTTTAGATTTGGGGTTAGGTTTAGATTTTAGGTTTAGATTTGGGGTTAGGTTTAGATTTAAGGTTTAGATTTGGGGTTAGGTTTAGATTTTAGGTTTAGATTTTAGGTTTAGATTTGGGTTTAGGTTTAGATTTTAGGTTTAGATTTGGGGTTAGGTTTAGATTTGGGGTTAGGTTTAGATTTTAGGTTTAGATTTGGGGTTAGGTTTAGATTTTAGGTTTAGATTTTAGGTTTAGATTTGGGGTTAGGTTTAGATTTGGGGTTAGGTTTAGATTTTAGGTTTAGATTTGGGGTTAGGTTTAGATTTTAGGTTTAGATTTTAGGTTTAGATTTGGGGTTAGGTTTAGATTTTAGGTTTAGATTTGGGGTTAGGTTTAGATTTTAGGTTTAGATTTGGGGTTATGTTTAGATTTTAGGTTTATATTTGGGGTTAGGTGTAGATTTGGGATTAGGTTTAGATTTTAGGTTTAGATTTGGGGTTAGGTTTAGATTTGGGGTTAGGTTTAGATTTTAGGTTTAGATTTGGGGTTAGGTTTAGATTTCAGGTTTAGATATGGGGTTAGGTTTAGATTTGGGGTTAGGTTTAGATTTTAGGTTTAGATTTGGGGTTAGGTTTAGATTTTAGGTTTAGATTTTAGGTTTAGATTTGGGGTTAGGTTTAGATTTTAGGTTTAGATTTTAGGTTTAGATTTGGGGTTAGGTTTAGATTTTAGGTTTAGATTTGGGGTTAGGTTTAGATTTTAGGTTTAGATTTGGGGTTAGGTTTACATTTTAGGTTTATATTTGGGGTAAGGTTTAGATTTGGGGTTAGGTTTAGATTTTAGGTTTAGATTTGGGGTTAGGTTTAGATTTTAGGTTTAGATTTGGGGTTAGGTTTAGATTTTAGGTTTAGATATGGGGTTAGGTTTAGATTTGGGGTTAGGTTTAGATTTTAGGTTTAGATTTGGGGTTAGGTTTAGATTTGGAGTTAGGTTTAGATTTTAGGTTTAGATTTGGGGTTAGGTTTAGATTTTAGGTTTAGATTTGGGGTTAGGTGTAGATTTGGGGTTAGGTTTGGGGTTAGGTGTAGATTTGGGGTTAGGTTTAGATTTTAGGTTTAGATTTGGGGTTAGGTTTAGATTTTAGGTTTAGATTTTAGGTTTAGATTTGGGGTTAGGTTTAGATTTGGGGTTAGGTTTAGATTTTAGGTTTAGATTTGGGGTAAGATTTAGATTTGGGGTTAGGTTTAGATTTTAGGTTTAGATTTGGGGTTAGGTTTAGATTTTAGGTTTAGATTTGGGGTTAGGTTTAGATTTAAGTTTTAGATTTGGGGTTAGGTTTAGATTTTAGGTTTAGATTTTAGGTTTAGATTTGGGGTTAGGTTTAGATTTTAGGTTTAGATTTGGGGTTAGGTTTAGATTTGGGGTTAGGTTTAGATTTTAGGTTTAGATTTGGGGTTAGGTTTAGATTTGGGGTTAGGTTTAGATTTTAGGTTTAGATTTGGGGTTAGGTTTAGATTTAAGGTTTAGATTTGGGGTTAGGTTTAGATTTGGGGTTAGGTTTAGATTTTAGGTTTAGATTTGGGGTTAGGTTTAGATTTTAGGTTAGGTCTAGATTTTAGGTTTAGATTTGGGGTTAGGTTTAGATTTGGGGTTAGGTTTAGATTTTAGGTTTAGATTTGGGGTTAGGTTTAGATTTTAGATTTAGATTTTAGGTTTAGATTTGGGGTTAGGTTTAGATTTTAGGTTTAGATTTGGGGTTAGGTTTAGAATTGGGGTTAGGTTTAGATTTTAGGTTTAGATTTGGGGTTAGGTTTAGATTTTAGGTTTAGATATGGGGTTAGGTTTAGATTTGGGGTTAGGTTTAGATTTTAGGTTTAGATTTGGGGTTAGGTTTAGATTTTAGGTTTAGATATGGGGTTAGGTTTAGATTTGGGGTTAGGTTTAGATTTTAGGTTTAGATTTGGGGTTAGGTTTAGATTTTAGGTTTAGATTTGGGGTTAGGTGTAGATTTGGGGTTAGGTTTAGATTTTAGGTTTAGATTTGGGGTTAGGTGTAGATTTGGGGTTAGGTTTAGATTTTAGGTTTAGATTTGGGGTTAGGTTTAGATTTTAGGTTTAGATTTTAGGTTTAGATTTGGGGTTAGGTTTAGATTTTAGGTTTAGATTTGGGGTTAGGTTTATATTTGGGGTTAGGTTTAGATTTTAGGTTTAGATTTGGGGTTAGGTTTAGATTTGGGGTTAGGTTTAGATTTTAGGTTTAGATTTGGGGTTAGGTTTAGATTTTAGGTTTAGATTTGGGGTTAGGTTTGGATTTTAGGTTTAGATTTGGGGTTAGGTTTAGATTTGGGGTTAGGTTTAGATTTTAGGTTTAGATTTGGGGTTAGGTTTAGATTTAAGGTTTAGATTTGGGGTTAGGTTTAGATTTGGGGTTAGGTTTAGATTTTAGGTTTAGATTTGGGGTTAGGTTTAGATTTTAGGTTTAGATTTGGGGTTAGGTTTAGATTTGGGGTTAGGTTTAGATTTTAAATTTAGATTTGGGGTTAGGTTTAGATTTGGGGTTAGGTTTAGATTTTAGGTTTAGATTTGGGGTTAGGTTTAGATTTGGGGTTAGGTTTAGATTTTAGGTTTAGATTTGGGGTTAGGTTTAGATTTAAGGTTTAGATTTGGGGTTAGGTTTAGATTTGGGGTTAGGTTTAGATTTTAGGTTTAGATTTGGGGTTAGGTTTAGAATTGGGGTTAGGTTTAGATTTTAGGTTTAGATTTGGGGTTAGGTTTAGATTTGGGGTTAGGTTTAGATTTTTGGTTTAGATTTGGGGTTAGGTTTAGAATTGGGGTTAGGTTTAGATTTTAGGTTTAGATTTGGGGTTAGGTTTAGATTTTAGGTTTAGATATGGGGTTAGGTTTAGATTTGGGGTTAGGTTTAGATTTTAGGTTTAGATTTGGGGTTAGGTTTAGATTTTAGGTTTAGATTTGGGGTTAGGTGTAGATTTGGGGTTAGGTTTAGATTTTAGGTTTAGATTTGGGGTTAGGTTTAGATTTTAGGTTTAGATGTTAGGTTTAGATTTGGGGTTAGGTTTAGATTTTAGGTTTAGATTTGGGGTTAGGTTTAGATTTTAGGTTTAGATTTGGGGTTATGTTTAGATTTTAGGTTTATATTTGGGGTAAGGTTTACATTTGGGATTAGGTTTAGATTTTAGGTTTAGATTTGGGGTTAGGTTTAGATTTGGGGTTAGGTTTAGATTTTAGGTTTAGATTTGGGGTTAGGTTTAGATTTTAGGTTTAGATTTGGGGTTAGGTGTAGATTTGGGGTTAGGTTTAGATTTTAGGTTTAGATTTGGGGTTAGGTTTAGATTTTAGGTTTAGATGTTAGGTTTAGATTTGGGGTTAGGTTTAGATTTTAGGTTTAGATTTGGGGTTAGGTTTAGATTTTAGGTTTAGATTTGGGGTTATGTTTAGATTTTAGGTTTATATTTGGGGTAAGGTTTACATTTGGGATTAGGTTTAGATTTTAGGTTTAGATTTGGGGTTAGGTTTAGATTTGGGGTTAGGTTTAGATTTTAGGTTTAGATTTGGGATTAGGTTTAGATTTTAGGTTTAGATTTTAGGTTTAGATTTGGGGTTAGGTTTAGATTTTAGGTTTAGATTTGGGGTTAGGTTTAGATTTGGGGTTAGGTTTAGATTTTAGGTTTAGATTTGGGGTTAGGTTTAGATTTTAGGTTTAAATTTGGGGTTAGGTTTAGATTTTAGGTTTAGATTTGGGGTTAGGTTTAGATTTGGGGTTAGGTTTAGATTTTAGGTTTAGATTTGGGGTTAGGTTTAGATTTAAGGTTTAGATTTGGGGTTAGGTTTAGATTTTAGGTTTAGATTTTAGGTTTAGATTTGGGTTTAGGTTTAGATTTTAGGTTTAGATTTGGGGTTAGGTTTAGATTTGGGGTTAGGTTTAGATTTTAGGTTTAGATTTGGGGTTAGGTTTAGATTTTAGGTTTAGATTTTAGGTTTAGATTTGGGGTTAGGTTTAGATTTGGGGTTAGGTTTAGATTTTAGGTTTAGATTTGGGGTTAGGTTTAGATTTTAGGTTTAGATTTTAGGTTTAGATTTGGGGTTAGGTTTATATTTTAGGTTTAGATTTGGGGTTAGGTTTAGATTTTAGGTTTAGATTTGGGGTTATGTTTAGATTTTAGGTTTATATTTGGGGTAAGGTTTAGATTTGGGATTAGGTTTAGATGTTAGTTTTAGATTTGGGGTTAGGTTTAGATTTGGGGTTAGGTTTAGATTTTAGGTTTAGATTTGGGGTTAGGTTTAGATTTTAGGTTTAGATATGGGGTTAGGTTTAGATTTGGGGTTAGGTTTAGATTTTAGGTTTAGATTTTAGGTTTAGATTTGGGGTTAGGTTTAGATTTGGGGTTAGGTTTAGATTTTAGGTTTAGATTTGGGGTTAGGTTTAGATTTTACGTTTAGATTTGGGGTTAGGTTTAGATTTTAGGTTTAAATTTGGGGTTAGGTTTAGATTTTAGGTTTAGATTTGGGGTTAGGTTTAGATTTGGGGTTAGGTTTAGATTTTAGGTTTAGATTTGGGGTTAGGTTTAGATTTAAGGTTTAGATTTGGGGTTAGGTTTAGATTTTAGGTTTAGATTTTAGGTTTAGATTTGGGTTTAGGTTTAGATTTTAGGTTTAGATTTGGGGTTAGGTTTAGATTTGGGGTTAGGTTTAGATTTTAGGTTTAGATTTGGGGTTAGGTTTAGATTTTAGGTTTAGATTTTAGGTTTAGATTTGGGGTTAGGTTTAGATTTGGGGTTAGGTTTAGATTTTAGGTTTAGATTTGGGGTTAGGTTTAGATTTTAGGTTTAGATTTTAGGTTTAGATTTGGGGTTAGGTTTAGATTTTAGGTTTAGATTTGGGGTTATGTTTAGATTTTAGGTTTATATTTGGGGTAAGGTTTAGATTTGGGATTAGGTTTAGATGTTAGTTTTAGATTTGGGGTTAGGTTTAGATTTGGGGTTAGGTTTAGATTTTAGGTTTAGATTTGGGGTTAGGTTTAGATTTTAGGTTTAGATATGGGGTTAGGTTTAGATTTGGGGTTAGGTTTAGATTTTAGGTTTAGATTTGGGGTAAGGTTTAGATTTGGGGTTAGGTTTAGATTTTAGGTTTAGATTTGGGGTTAGGTTTAGATTTGGGGTTAGGTTTAGATTTTAGGTTTAGATTTGGGGTTAGGTTTAGATTTGGGGTTAGGTTTAGATTTTAGGTTTACATTTTAGGTTTAGATTTGGGATTAGGTTTAGATTTCAGGTTTATATTTGGGGTTAGGTTTAGATTTGGGGTTAGGTTTAGATTTTAGGTTTAGATTTGGGGTTAGGTTTAGAATTGGGGTTAGGTTTAGATTTTAGGTTTAGATTTGGGGTTAGGTTTAGATTTGGGGTTAGGTTTAGATTTGGGGTTAGGTTTAGATTTGGGGTTAAGTTTAGATTTTAGGTTTAGATTTGGGGTTAGGTTTAGATTTTAGGTTTAGATGTTAGGTTTAGATTTGGGGTTAGGTTTAGATTTTAGGTTTAGATTTGGGGTTAGGTTTAGATTTTAGGTTTAGATTTGGGGTTATGTTTAGATTTTAGGTTTATATTTGGGGTAAGGTTTACATTTGGGATTAGGTTTAGATTTTAGGTTTAGATTTGGGGTTAGGTTTAGATTTGGGGTTAGGTTTAGATTTTAGGTTTAGATTTGGGGTTAGGTTTAGATTTTAGGTTTAGATTTGGGGTTAGGTGTAGATTTGGGGTTAGGTTTAGATTTTAGGTTTAGATTTGGGGTTAGGTTTAGATTTTAGGTTTAGATGTTAGGTTTAGATTTGGGGTTAGGTTTAGATTTTAGGTTTAGATTTGGGGTTAGGTTTAGATTTTAGGTTTAGATTTGGGGTTATGTTTAGATTTTAGGTTTATATTTGGGGTAAGGTTTACATTTGGGATTAGGTTTAGATTTTAGGTTTAGATTTGGGGTTAGGTTTAGATTTGGGGTTAGGTTTAGATTTTAGGTTTAGATTTGGGATTAGGTTTAGATTTTAGGTTTAGATTTTAGGTTTAGATTTGGGGTTAGGTTTAGATTTTAGGTTTAGATTTGGGGTTAGGTTTAGATTTGGGGTTAGGTTTAGATTTTAGGTTTAGATTTGGGGTTAGGTTTAGATTTTAGGTTTAAATTTGGGGTTAGGTTTAGATTTTAGGTTTAGATTTGGGGTTAGGTTTAGATTTGGGGTTAGGTTTAGATTTTAGGTTTAGATTTGGGGTTAGGTTTAGATTTAAGGTTTAGATTTGGGGTTAGGTTTAGATTTTAGGTTTAGATTTTAGGTTTAGATTTGGGTTTAGGTTTAGATTTTAGGTTTAGATTTGGGGTTAGGTTTAGATTTGGGGTTAGGTTTAGATTTTAGGTTTAGATTTGGGGTTAGGTTTAGATTTTAGGTTTAGATTTTAGGTTTAGATTTGGGGTTAGGTTTAGATTTGGGGTTAGGTTTAGATTTTAGGTTTAGATTTGGGGTTAGGTTTAGATTTTAGGTTTAGATTTTAGGTTTAGATTTGGGGTTAGGTTTATATTTTAGGTTTAGATTTGGGGTTAGGTTTAGATTTTAGGTTTAGATTTGGGGTTATGTTTAGATTTTAGGTTTATATTTGGGGTAAGGTTTAGATTTGGGATTAGGTTTAGATGTTAGTTTTAGATTTGGGGTTAGGTTTAGATTTGGGGTTAGGTTTAGATTTTAGGTTTAGATTTGGGGTTAGGTTTAGATTTTAGGTTTAGATATGGGGTTAGGTTTAGATTTGGGGTTAGGTTTAGATTTTAGGTTTAGATTTTAGGTTTAGATTTGGGGTTAGGTTTAGATTTGGGGTTAGGTTTAGATTTTAGGTTTAGATTTGGGGTTAGGTTTAGATTTTACGTTTAGATTTGGGGTTAGGTTTAGATTTTAGGTTTAAATTTGGGGTTAGGTTTAGATTTTAGGTTTAGATTTGGGGTTAGGTTTAGATTTGGGGTTAGGTTTAGATTTTAGGTTTAGATTTGGGGTTAGGTTTAGATTTAAGGTTTAGATTTGGGGTTAGGTTTAGATTTTAGGTTTAGATTTTAGGTTTAGATTTGGGTTTAGGTTTAGATTTTAGGTTTAGATTTGGGGTTAGGTTTAGATTTGGGGTTAGGTTTAGATTTTAGGTTTAGATTTGGGGTTAGGTTTAGATTTTAGGTTTAGATTTTAGGTTTAGATTTGGGGTTAGGTTTAGATTTGGGGTTAGGTTTAGATTTTAGGTTTAGATTTGGGGTTAGGTTTAGATTTTAGGTTTAGATTTTAGGTTTAGATTTGGGGTTAGGTTTAGATTTTAGGTTTAGATTTGGGGTTAGGTTTAGATTTTAGGTTTAGATTTGGGGTTATGTTTAGATTTTAGGTTTATATTTGGGGTAAGGTTTAGATTTGGGATTAGGTTTAGATGTTAGTTTTAGATTTGGGGTTAGGTTTAGATTTGGGGTTAGGTTTAGATTTTAGGTTTAGATTTGGGGTTAGGTTTAGATTTTAGGTTTAGATATGGGGTTAGGTTTAGATTTGGGGTTAGGTTTAGATTTTAGGTTTAGATTTGGGGTAAGGTTTAGATTTGGGGTTAGGTTTAGATTTTAGGTTTAGATTTGGGGTTAGGTTTAGATTTGGGGTTAGGTTTAGATTTTAGGTTTAGATTTGGGGTTAGGTTTAGATTTGGGGTTAGGTTTAGATTTTAGGTTTACATTTTAGGTTTAGATTTGGGATTAGGTTTAGATTTCAGGTTTATATTTGGGGTTAGGTTTAGATTTGGGGTTAGGTTTAGATTTTAGGTTTAGATTTGGGGTTAGGTTTAGAATTGGGGTTAGGTTTAGATTTAAGGTTTAGATTTGGGGTTAGGTTTAGATTTGGGGTTAGGTTTAGATTTTAGGTTTAGATTTGGGGTTAGGTTTGGATTTTAGGTTTAGATTTGGGGTTAGGTTTAGATTTGGGGTTAGGTTTAGATTTTAGGTTTAGATTTGGGGTTAGGTTTAGATTTAAGGTTTAGATTTGGGGTTAGGTTTAGATTTGGGGTTAGGTTTAGATTTTAGGTTTAGATTTGGGGTTAGGTTTAGATTTTAGGTTTAGATTTGGGGTTAGGTTTAGATTTGGGGTTAGGTTTAGATTTTAAATTTAGATTTGGGGTTAGGTTTAGATTTGGGGTTAGGTTTAGATTTTAGGTTTAGATTTGGGGTTAGGTTTAGATTTGGGGTTAGGTTTAGATTTTAGGTTTAGATTTGGGGTTAGGTTTAGATTTAAGGTTTAGATTTGGGGTTAGGTTTAGATTTGGGGTTAGGTTTAGATTTTAGGTTTAGATTTGGGGTTAGGTTTAGAATTGGGGTTAGGTTTAGATTTTAGGTTTAGATTTGGGGTTAGGTTTAGATTTGGGGTTAGGTTTAGATTTTTGGTTTAGATTTGGGGTTAGGTTTAGAATTGGGGTTAGGTTTAGATTTTAGGTTTAGATTTGGGGTTAGGTTTAGATTTTAGGTTTAGATATGGGGTTAGGTTTAGATTTGGGGTTAGGTTTAGATTTTAGGTTTAGATTTGGGGTTAGGTTTAGATTTTAGGTTTAGATTTGGGGTTAGGTGTAGATTTGGGGTTAGGTTTAGATTTTAGGTTTAGATTTGGGGTTAGGTTTAGATTTTAGGTTTAGATGTTAGGTTTAGATTTGGGGTTAGGTTTAGATTTTAGGTTTAGATTTGGGGTTAGGTTTAGATTTTAGGTTTAGATTTGGGGTTATGTTTAGATTTTAGGTTTATATTTGGGGTAAGGTTTACATTTGGGATTAGGTTTAGATTTTAGGTTTAGATTTGGGGTTAGGTTTAGATTTGGGGTTAGGTTTAGATTTTAGGTTTAGATTTGGGGTTAGGTTTAGATTTTAGGTTTAGATTTGGGGTTAGGTGTAGATTTGGGGTTAGGTTTAGATTTTAGGTTTAGATTTGGGGTTAGGTTTAGATTTTAGGTTTAGATGTTAGGTTTAGATTTGGGGTTAGGTTTAGATTTTAGGTTTAGATTTGGGGTTAGGTTTAGATTTTAGGTTTAGATTTGGGGTTATGTTTAGATTTTAGGTTTATATTTGGGGTAAGGTTTACATTTGGGATTAGGTTTAGATTTTAGGTTTAGATTTGGGGTTAGGTTTAGATTTGGGGTTAGGTTTAGATTTTAGGTTTAGATTTGGGATTAGGTTTAGATTTTAGGTTTAGATTTTAGGTTTAGATTTGGGGTTAGGTTTAGATTTTAGGTTTAGATTTGGGGTTAGGTTTAGATTTGGGGTTAGGTTTAGATTTTAGGTTTAGATTTGGGGTTAGGTTTAGATTTTAGGTTTAAATTTGGGGTTAGGTTTAGATTTTAGGTTTAGATTTGGGGTTAGGTTTAGATTTGGGGTTAGGTTTAGATTTTAGGTTTAGATTTGGGGTTAGGTTTAGATTTAAGGTTTAGATTTGGGGTTAGGTTTAGATTTTAGGTTTAGATTTTAGGTTTAGATTTGGGTTTAGGTTTAGATTTTAGGTTTAGATTTGGGGTTAGGTTTAGATTTGGGGTTAGGTTTAGATTTTAGGTTTAGATTTGGGGTTAGGTTTAGATTTTAGGTTTAGATTTTAGGTTTAGATTTGGGGTTAGGTTTAGATTTGGGGTTAGGTTTAGATTTTAGGTTTAGATTTGGGGTTAGGTTTAGATTTTAGGTTTAGATTTTAGGTTTAGATTTGGGGTTAGGTTTATATTTTAGGTTTAGATTTGGGGTTAGGTTTAGATTTTAGGTTTAGATTTGGGGTTATGTTTAGATTTTAGGTTTATATTTGGGGTAAGGTTTAGATTTGGGATTAGGTTTAGATGTTAGTTTTAGATTTGGGGTTAGGTTTAGATTTGGGGTTAGGTTTAGATTTTAGGTTTAGATTTGGGGTTAGGTTTAGATTTTAGGTTTAGATATGGGGTTAGGTTTAGATTTGGGGTTAGGTTTAGATTTTAGGTTTAGATTTTAGGTTTAGATTTGGGGTTAGGTTTAGATTTGGGGTTAGGTTTAGATTTTAGGTTTAGATTTGGGGTTAGGTTTAGATTTTACGTTTAGATTTGGGGTTAGGTTTAGATTTTAGGTTTAAATTTGGGGTTAGGTTTAGATTTTAGGTTTAGATTTGGGGTTAGGTTTAGATTTGGGGTTAGGTTTAGATTTTAGGTTTAGATTTGGGGTTAGGTTTAGATTTAAGGTTTAGATTTGGGGTTAGGTTTAGATTTTAGGTTTAGATTTTAGGTTTAGATTTGGGTTTAGGTTTAGATTTTAGGTTTAGATTTGGGGTTAGGTTTAGATTTGGGGTTAGGTTTAGATTTTAGGTTTAGATTTGGGGTTAGGTTTAGATTTTAGGTTTAGATTTTAGGTTTAGATTTGGGGTTAGGTTTAGATTTGGGGTTAGGTTTAGATTTTAGGTTTAGATTTGGGGTTAGGTTTAGATTTTAGGTTTAGATTTTAGGTTTAGATTTGGGGTTAGGTTTAGATTTTAGGTTTAGATTTGGGGTTAGGTTTAGATTTTAGGTTTAGATTTGGGGTTATGTTTAGATTTTAGGTTTATATTTGGGGTAAGGTTTAGATTTGGGATTAGGTTTAGATGTTAGTTTTAGATTTGGGGTTAGGTTTAGATTTGGGGTTAGGTTTAGATTTTAGGTTTAGATTTGGGGTTAGGTTTAGATTTTAGGTTTAGATATGGGGTTAGGTTTAGATTTGGGGTTAGGTTTAGATTTTAGGTTTAGATTTGGGGTAAGGTTTAGATTTGGGGTTAGGTTTAGATTTTAGGTTTAGATTTGGGGTTAGGTTTAGATTTGGGGTTAGGTTTAGATTTTAGGTTTAGATTTGGGGTTAGGTTTAGATTTGGGGTTAGGTTTAGATTTTAGGTTTACATTTTAGGTTTAGATTTGGGATTAGGTTTAGATTTCAGGTTTATATTTGGGGTTAGGTTTAGATTTGGGGTTAGGTTTAGATTTTAGGTTTAGATTTGGGGTTAGGTTTAGAATTGGGGTTAGGTTTAGATTTTAGGTTTAGATTTGGGGTTAGGTTTAGATTTGGGGTTAGGTTTAGATTTGGGGTTAGGTTTAGATTTGGGGTTAAGTTTAGATTTTAGGTTTAGATTTGGGGTTAGGTTTATATTTGGAGTTAGGTTTAGATTTTAGGTTTAGATTTGGGGTTAGGTTTAGATTTTAGGTTTAGATATGGGGTTAGGTGTAGATTTGGGGTTAGGTTTAGATTTTAGGTTTAGATTTGGGGTTAGGTTTAGATTTGGAGTTAGGTTTAGATTTTAGGTTTAGATTTGGGGTTAGGTTTAGATTTTAGGTTTAGATTTGGGGTTAGGTTTAGATTTGGGGTTAGGTTTAGATTTGGGGTTAGGTTTAGATTTTAGGTTTAGATTTGGGGTTAGGTTCATATTTGGAGTTAGGTTTAGATTTTAGGTTTAGATTTGGGGTTATGTTTAGATTTTAGGTTTATATTTGGGGTAAGGTTTAGATTTGGGATTAGGTTTAGATGTTAGTTTTAGATTTGGGGTTAGGTTTAGATTTGGGGTTAGGTTTAGATTTTAGGTTTAGATTTGGGGTTAGGTTTAGATTTTAGGTTTAGATATGGGGTAAGGTTTAGATTTGGGGTTAGGTTTAGATTTTAGGTTTAGATTTTAGGTTTAGATTTGGGGTTAGGTTTAGATTTGGGGTTAGGTTTAGATTTTAGGTTTAGATTTGGGGTTAGGTTTAGATTTTACGTTTAGATTTGGGGTTAGGTTTAGATTTTAGGTTTAAATTTGTGGTTAGGTTTAGATTTTAGGTTTAGATTTGGGGTTAGGTTTAGATTTGGGGTTAGGTTTAGATTTTAGGTTTAGATTTGGGGTTAGGTTTAGATTTAAGGTTTAGATTTGGGGTTAGGTTTAGATTTTAGGTTTAGATTTTAGGTTTAGATTTGGGTTTAGGTTTAGTGTTTAGGTTTAGATTTGGGGTTAGGTTTAGATTTGGGGTTAGGTTTAGATTTTAGGTTTAGAATTGGGGTTAGGTTTAGATTTTAGGTTTAGATTTTAGGTTTAGATTTGGGGTTAGGTTCAGATTTGGGGTTAGGTTTAGATTTTAGGTTTAGATTTGGGGTTAGGTTTAGATTTTAGGTTTAGATTTTAGGTTTAGATTTGGGGTTAGGTTTAGATTTTAGGTTTAGATTTGGGGTTAGGTTTAGATTTTAGGTTTAGATTTGGGGTTAGGTTTAGATTTTAGGTTTATATTTGGGGTAAGGTTTAGATTTGGGATTAGGTTTAGATGTTAGTTTTAGATTTGGGGTTAGGTTTAGATTTGGGGTTAGGTTTAGATTTTAGGTTTAGATTTGGGGTTAGGTTTAGATTTTAGGTTTATATATGGGGTTAGGTTTAGATTTGGGGTTAGGTTTAGATTTTAGGTTTAGATTTGGGGTTAGGTTTAGATTTGGGGTTAGGTTTAGATTTTAGGTTTAGATTTGGGGTTAGGTTTAGATTTGGGGTTAGGTTTAGATTTTAGGTTTAGATTTGGGGTTAGGTTTAGATTTGGGGTTAGGTTTAGATTTTAGGTTTAGATTTTAGGTTTAGATTTGGGATTAGGTTTAGATTTCAGGTTTATATTTGGGGTTAGGTTTAGATTTGGGGTTAGGTTTAGATTTTAGGTTTAGATTTGGGGTTAGGTTTAGAATTGGGGTTAGGCTTAGATTTTAGGTTTAGATTTGGGGTTAGGTTTAGATTTGGGGTTAGGTTTAGATTTGGGGTTAGGTTTAGATTTTAGGTTTAGATTTGGGGTTAGGTTTATATTTGGAGTTAGGTTTAGATTTTAGGTTTAGATTTGGGGTTAGGTTTAGATTTTAGGTTTAGATATGGGGTTAGGTGTAGATTTGGGGTTAGGTTTAGATTTTAGGTTTAGATTTGGGGTTAGGTTTAGATTTGGAGTTAGGTTTAGATTTTAGGTTTAGATTTGGGGTTAGGTTTAGATTTTAGGTTTAGATTTGGGGTTAGGTTTAGATTTTAGGTTTAGATTTGGGGTTAGGTGTAGATTTGGGGTTAGGTTTAGATTTTAGGTTTAGATTTGGGGTTAGGTTTAGATTTTAGGTTTAGATTTTAGGTTTAGATTTGGGGTTAGGTTTAGATTTTAGGTTTATATTTGGGGTAAGGTTTAGATTTGGGGTTAGGTTTAGATTTTAGGTTTAGATTTGGGGTTAGGTGTAGATTTGGGGTTAGGTTTAGATTTTAGGTTTAGATTTGGGGTTAGGTTTAGATTTTAGGTTTATATTTGGGGTAAGGTTTAGATTTGGAGTTAGGTTTAGATTTTAGGTTTAGATTTGGGGTTAGGTTTAGATTTTAGGTTTAGATTTGGGGTTAGGTGTAGATTTGGGGTTAGGTTTAGATTTTAGGTTTAGATTTGGGGTTAGGTTTAGATTTTAGGTTTAGATTTTAGGTTTAGATTTGGGGTTAGGTTGAGATTTTAGGTTTAGATTTGGGGTTAGGTTTAGATTTGGGGTTAGGTTTAGATTTTAGGTTTAGATTTGGGGTTAGGTTTAGATTTTAGGTTTAGATTTGGGGTTAGGTTTAGATTTTAGGTTTAGATTTGGGGTTAGGTTTAGATTTGGGGTTAGGTTTAGATTTTAGGTTTAGATGTGGGGTTAGGTTTAGATTTAAGGTTTAGATTTGGGGTTAGGTTTAGATTTTAGGTTTAGATTTTAGGTTTAGATTTGTGTTTAGGTTTAGATTTTAGGTTTAGATTTGGGGTTAGGTTTAGATTTGGGGTTAGGTTTAGATTTTAGGTTTAGATTTGGGGTTAGGTTTAGATTTTAGGTTTAGATTTGGGGTTAGGTGTAGATTTGGGGTTAGGTTTAGATTTTAGGTTTAGATTTGGGGTTAGGTTTAGATTTGGGGTTAGATATGGGGTTAGGTTTAGATTTGGGGTTAGGTTTAGATTTTAGGTTTAGATTTGGGGTTAGGTTTAGATTTTAGGTTTAGATATGGGGTTAGGTTTAGATTTTAGGTTTAGATTTGGGGTTAGGTGTAGATTTGGGGTTAGGTTTAGATTTTAGGCTTAGATTTGGGGTTAGGTTTAGATTTGGGGTTAGATATGGGGTTAGGTTTAGATTTGGGGTTAGGTTTAGATTTTAGGTTTAGATTTGGGGTTAGGTTTAGATTTTAGGTTTAGATATGGGGTTAGGTTTAGATTTTAGGTTTAGATTTGGGGTTAGGTGTAGATTTGGGGTTAGGTTTAGATTTTAGGTTTAGATTTGGGGTTAGGTTTAGATTTGGGGTTAGGTTTAGATTTGGGGTTAGGTTTAGATTTTAGGTTTAGATTTGGGGTTAGGTTTAGATTTGGGGTTAGGTTTAGATTTTAGGTTTAGATTTGGGGTTAGGTTTAGATTTTAGGTTTAGATTTGGGGTTAGGTTTAGATTTTAGGTTAGGTTTAGATTTTAGGTTTAGATTTGGGGTTAGGTTTAGATTTGGGGTTAGGTTTAGATTTTAGGTTTAGATTTGGGGTTAGGTTTAGATTTTAGGTTTAGATTTTAGGTTTAGATTTGGGGTTAGGTTTAGATTTCAGGTTTATATTTGGGGTAAGGTTTAGATTTGGGGTTAGGTTTAGATTTTAGGTTTAGATTTGGGGTTAGGTTTAGATTTTAGGTTTAGATTTGGGGTTAGGTTTAGATTTTAGGTTTAGATATGGGGTTAGGTTTAGATTTGGGGTTAGGTTTAGATTTTAGGTTTAGATTTGGGGTTAGGTTTAGATTTGGAGTTAGGTTTAGATTTTAGGTTTAGATTTGGGGTTAGGTTTAGATTTTAGGTTTAGATTTGGGGTTAGGTTTAGATTTTGGGTTAGGTTTAGATTTTAGGTTTAGATTTGGGGTTAGGTTTAGATTTTAGGTTTAGATTTGCGGTTAGGTTTAAATTTGGGGTTAGGTTTAGATTTTAGGTTTAGATATGGCGTTAGGTTTAGATTTTAGGTTTAGATTTGGGGTTAGGTGTAGATTTGGGGTTAGGTTTAGATTTGGGGTTAGGTTTAGATTTTAGGTTTAGATTTTAGGTTTAGATTTGGGGTTAGGTTTAGATTTTAGGTTTAGATTTGGGGTTAGGTTTAGATTTTAGGTTTAGATTTGGGGTAAGGTTTAGATTTGGGATTAGGTTTAGATTTTAGGTTTAGATTTGGGGTTAGGTTTAGATTTGGGGTTAGGTTTAGATTTTAGGTTTAGATTTGGGGTTAGGTTTAGATTTTAGGTTTAGATATGGGGTTAGGTTTAGATTTGGGGTTAGGTTTAGATTTTAGGTTTAGATTTGGGGTTGGGTTTAGATTTTAGGTTTAGATTTTAGGTTTAGATTTGGGGTTAGGTTTAGATTTTAGGTTTAGATTTTAGGTTTAGATTTGGGGTTAGGTTTAGATTTTAGGTTTAGATTTGGGGTTAGGTTTAGATTTTAGGTTTAGATTTGGGGTTAGGTTTAGATTTAAGGTTTAGATTTGGGGTTGGGTTTAGATTTGGAGTTAGGTTTAGATTTTAGGTTTAGATTTGGGGTTAGGTTTAGATTTGGGGTTAGGTTTAGATTTTAGGTTTAGGTTTGGGGTTAGGTTTAGATTTAAGGTTTAGATTTGGGGTTAGGTTTAGATTTGGGGTTAGGTTTAGATTTTAGGTTTAGATTGGGGTTTAGGTTTAGATTTTAGGTTTAGATTTGGGGTTAGGTTTAGATTTTAGGTTAGGTTTAGATTTTAGGTTTAGATTTGGGGTTAGGTTTAGATTTGGGGTTAGGTTTAGATTTTAGGTTTAGATTTGGGGTTAGGTTTAGATTTTAGGTTTAGATTTTAGGTTTAGATTTGGGGTTAGGTTTAGATTTCAGGTTTATATTTGGGGTAAGGTTTAGATTTGGGGTTAGGTTTAGATTTTAGGTTTAGATTTGGGGTTAGGTTTAGAATTGGGGTTAGGTTTAGATTTTAGGTTTAGATTTGGGGTTAGGTTTAGATTTGGAGTTAGGTTTAGATTTTAGGTTTAGATTTGGGGTTAGGTTTAGATTTTAGGTTTAGATTTGGGGTTAGGTTTAGATTTTAGGTTTAGATTTGGGGTTAGGTTTAGATTTGGAGTTAGGTTTAGATTTTAGGTTTAGATTTGGGGTTAGGTTTAGATTTTAGGTTTAGATTTTAGGTTTAGATTTGGGGTTAGGTTTAGATTTTAGGTTTAGATTTGGGGTTAGGTTTAGATTTTAGTTTTAGATTTGGGGTTAGGTTTAGATTTTAGGTTTATATTTGGGGTAAGGTTTAGATTTGGAGTTAGGTTTAGATTTTAGGTTTAGATTTGGGGTTAGGTTTAGATTTGGAGTTAGGTTTAGATTTTAGGTTTAGATTTGGGGTTAGGTTTAGATTTTAGGTTTAGATATGGGGTTAGGTTTAGATTTGGGGTTAGGTTTAGATTTTAGGTTTAGATTTGGGGTTAGGTTTAGATTTGGAGTTAGGTTTAGATTTTAGGTTTAGATTTGGGGTTAGGTTTAGATTTTAGGTTTAGATTTGGGGTTAGGTTTAGATTTTAGGTTTAGATTTGGGGTTAGGTTTAGATTTGGGGTTAGGTTTAGATTTTAGGTTTAGATTTGGGGTTAGGTTTATATTTTAGGTTTAGATTTTAGGTTTAGATTTGGGATTAGGTTTAGATGTTAGGTTTAGATTTGGGGTTAGGTTTAGATTTGGGGTTAGGTTTAGATTTTAGGTTTAGATTTGGGGTTAGGTTTAGATTTTAGGTTTAAATTTGGGGTTAAGTTTAGATTTCAGGTTTAGATTTGGGGTTAGGTTTAGATTTGGGGTTAGGTTTAGATTTTAGGTTTAGATTTGGGGTTAGGTTTAGATTTAAGATTTAGATTTGGGGTTAGGTTTAGATTTGGGGTTAGGTTTAGATTTTAGGTTTAGATTTGGGTTTAGGTTTAGATTTTAGGTTTAGATTTGGGGTTAGGTTTAGATTTGGGGTAAAGGTTTAGATTTTAGGTTTAAATTTGGGGTTAGGTTTAGATTTGGGGTTAGGTTTAGATTTTAGGTTTAGATTTGGGGTTAGGTTTAGATTTGGGGTTAGGTTTAGATTTTAGGTTTAGATTTGGGGTTAGGTTTAGATTTTAGGTTTAGATTTTAGATTTAGATTTGGGGTTAGGTTTAGATTTTAGGTTTAGATTTGGGGTTAGGTTTAGATTTTAGGTTTAGATTTGGGGTTAGGTTTAGATTTGGGGTTAGGTTTAGATTTTAGGTTTAGATTTGCGGTTAGGTTTAGATTTGGGGTTAGGTTTAGATTTTAGGTTTAGATTTGGGGTTAGGTTTAGATTTTAGGTTTAGATTTGGGGTTAGGTTTAGATTTTAGGTTTAGATTTGGGGTTAGGTGTAGATTTGGGGTTAGGTTTAGATTTTAGGTTTAGATTTGGGGTTAGGTTTAGATTTTAGGTTTAGATTTTAGGTTTAGATTTGGGGTTAGGTTTAGATTTGGGGTTAGGTTTAGATTTTAGGTTTAGATTTGGGGTAAGGTTTAGATTTGGGGTTAGGTTTAGATTTTAGGTTTAGATTTGGGGTTAGGTTTAGATTTTAGGTTTAGATTTTAGGTTTAGATTTGGGGTTAGGTTTAGATTTGGGGTTAGGTTTAGATTTTAGGTTTAGATTTGGGGTTAGGTTTAGATTTTACGTTTAGATTTGGGGTTAGGTTTAGATTTTAGGTTTAAATTTGGGGTTAGGTTTAGATTTTAGGTTTAGATTTGGGGTTAGGTTTAGATTTGGGGTTAGGTTTAGATTTTAGGTTTAGATTTGGGGTTAGGTTTAGATTTTAGGTTTAGATTTTAGGTTTAGATTTGGGGTTAGGTTTAGATTTTAGGTTTAGATTTGGGGTTAGGTTTAGATTTTAGGTTTAGATTTGGGGTTATGTTTAGATTTTAGGTTTATATTTGGGGTAAGGTTTAGATTTGGGATTAGGTTTAGATGTTAGTTTTAGATTTGGGGTTAGGTTTAGATTTGGGGTTAGGTTTAGATTTTAGGTTTAGATTTGGGGTTAGGTTTAGATTTTAGGTTTAGATATGGGGTTAGGTTTAGATTTGGGGTTAGGTTTAGATTTTAGGTTTAGATTTGGGGTAAGGTTTAGATTTGGGGTTAGGTTTAGATTTTAGGTTTAGATTTGGGGTTAGGTTTAGATTTGGGGTTAGGTTTAGATTTTAGGTTTAGATTTGGGGTTAGGTTTAGATTTGGGGTTAGGTTTAGATTTTAGGTTTAGATTTTAGGTTTAGATTTGGGATTAGGTTTAGATTTCAGGTTTATATTTGGGGTTAGGTTTAGATTTGGGGTTAGGTTTAGATTTTAGGTTTAGATTTGGGGTTAGGTTTAGAATTGGGGTTAGGTTTAGATTTTAGGTTTAGATTTGGGGTTAGGTTTAGATTTGGGGTTAGGTTTAGATTTGGGGTTAGGTTTAGATTTGGGGTTAGGTTTAGATTTTAGGTTTAGATTTGGGGTTAGGTTTATATTTGGAGTTAGGTTTAGATTTTAGGTTTAGATTTGGGGTTAGGTTTAGATTTTAGGTTTAGATATGGGGTTAGGTGTAGATTTGGGGTTAGGTTTAGATTTTAGGTTTAGATTTGGGGTTAGGTTTAGATTTGGAGTTAGGTTTAGATTTTAGGTTTAGATTTGGGGTTAGGTTTAGATTTTAGGTTTAGATTTGGGGTTAGGTTTAGATTTGGGGTTAGGTTTAGATTTGGGGTTAGGTTTAGATTTTAGGTTTAGATTTGGGGTTAGGTTTAGATTTGGGGTTAGGTTTAGATTTTAGGTTTAGATTTGGGGTTATGTTTAGATTTTAGGTTTATATTTGGGGTAAGGTTTAGATTTGGGATTAGGTTTAGATGTTAGTTTTAGATTTGGGGTTAGGTTTAGATTTGGGGTTAGGTTTAGATTTTAGGTTTAGATTTGGGGTTAGGTTTAGATTTTAGGTTTAGATATGGGGTAAGGTTTAGATTTGGGGTTAGGTTTAGATTTTAGGTTTAGATTTTAGGTTTAGATTTGGGGTTAGGTTTAGATTTGGGGTTAGGTTTAGATTTTAGGTTTAGATTTGGGGTTAGATTTAGATTTTACGTTTAGATTTGGGGTTAGGTTTAGATTTTAGGTTTAAATTTGTGGTTAGGTTTAGATTTTAGGTTTAGATTTGGGGTTAGGTTTAGATTTGGGGTTAGGTTTAGATTTTAGGTTTAGATTTGGGGTTAGGTTTAGATTTAAGGTTTAGATTTGGGGTTAGGTTTAGATTTTAGGTTTAGATTTTAGGTTTAGATTTGGGTTTAGGTTTAGATTTTAGGTTTAGATTTGGGGTTAGGTTTAGATTTGGGGTTAGGTTTAGATTTTAGGTTTAGATTTGGGGTTAGGTTTAGATTTTAGGTTTAGATTTTAGGTTTAGATTTGGGGTTAGGTTTAGATTTGTGGTTAGGTTTAGATTTTAGGTTTAGATTTGGGGTTAGGTTTAGATTTTAGGTTTAGATTTTAGGTTTAGATTTGGGGTTAGGTTTAGATTTTAGGTTTAGATTTGGGGTTAGGTTTAGATTTTAGGTTTATATTTGGGGTAAGGTTTAGATTTGGGATTAGGTTTAGATGTTAGTTTTAGATTTGGGGTTAGGTTTAGATTTGGGGTTAGGTTTAGATTTTAGGTTTAGATTTGGGGTTAGGTTTAGATTTTAGGTTTAGATATGGGGTTAGGTTTAGATTTGGGGTTAGGTTTAGATTTTAGGTTTAGATTTGGGGTTAGGTTTAGATTTGGGGTTAGGTTTAGATTTTAGGTTTAGATTTGGGGTTAGGTTTAGATTTGGGGTTAGGTTTAGATTTTAGGTTTAGATTTGGGGTTAGGTTTAGATTTGGGGTTAGGTTTAGATTTTAGGTTTAGATTTTAGGTTTAGATTTGGGATTAGGTTTAGATTTCAGGTTTATATTTGGGGTTAGGTTTAGATTTGGGGTTAGGTTTAGATTTTAGGTTTAGATTTGGGGTTAGGTTTAGAATTGGGGTTAGGCTTAGATTTTAGGTTTAGATTTGGGGTTAGGTTTAGATTTGGGGTTAGGTTTAGATTTGGGGTTAGGTTTAGATTTTAGGTTTAGATTTGGGGTTAGGTTTATATTTGGAGTTAGGTTTAGATTTTAGGTTTAGATTTGGGGTTAGGTTTAGATTTTAGGTTTAGATATGGGGTTAGGTGTAGATTTGGGGTTAGGTTTAGATTTTAGGTTTAGATTTGGGGTTAGGTTTAGATTTGGAGTTAGGTTTAGGTTTTAGGTTTAGATTTGGGGTTAGGTTTAGATTTTAGGTTTAGATTTGGGGTTAGGTTTAGATTTTAGGTTTAGATATAGGGTTAGGTGTAGATTTGGGGTTAGGTTTAGATTTTAGGTTTAGATTTGGGGTTAGGTTTAGATTTTAGGTTTAGATTTTAGGTTTAGATTTGGGGTTAGGTTTAGATTTTAGGTTTATATTTGGGGTAAGGTTTAGATTTGGGGTTAGGTTTAGATTTTAGGTTTAGATTTGGGGTTAGGTGTAGATTTGGGGTTAGGTTTAGATTTTAGGTTTAGATTTGGGGTTAGGTTTAGATTTGGAGTTAGGTTTAGATTTTAGGTTTAGATTTGGGGTTAGGTTTAGATTTTAGGTTTAGATTTGGGGTTAGGTGTAGATTTGGGGTTAGGTTTAGATTTTAGGTTTAGATTTGGGGTTAGGTTTAGATTTTAGGTTTAGATTTTAGGTTTAGATTTGGGGTTAGGTTGAGATTTTAGGTTTAGATTTGGGGTTAGGTTTAGATTTGGGGTTAGGTTTAGATTTTAGGTTTAGATTTGGGGTTAGGTTTAGATTTTAGGTTTAGATTTGGGGTTAGGTTTAGATTTTAGGTTTAGATTTGGGGTTAGGTTTAGATTTGGGGTTAGGTTTAGATTTTAGGTTTAGATGTGGGGTTAGGTTTAGATTTAAGGTTTAGATTTGGGGTTAGGTTTAGATTTTAGGTTTAGATTTTAGGTTTAGATTTGTGTTTAGGTTTAGATTTTAGGTTTAGATTTGGGGTTAGGTTTAGATTTGGGGTTAGGTTTAGATTTTAGGTTTAGATTTGGGGTTAGGTTTAGATTTTAGGTTTAGATTTGGGGTTAGGTGTAGATTTGGGGTTAGGTTTAGATTTTAGGTTTAGATTTGGGGTTAGGTTTAGATTTGGGGTTAGATATGGGGTTAGGTTTAGATTTGGGGTTAGGTTTAGATTTTAGGTTTAGATTTGGGGTTAGGTTTAGATTTTAGGTTTAGATATGGGGTTAGGTTTAGATTTTAGGTTTAGATTTGGGGTTAGGTGTAGATTTGGGGTTAGGTTTAGATTTTAGGCTTAGATTTGTGGTTAGGTTTAGATTTGGGGTTAGATATGGGGTTAGGTTTAGATTTGGGGTTAGGTTTAGATTTTAGGTTTAGATTTGGGGTTAGGTTTAGATTTTAGGTTTAGATATGGGGTTAGGTTTAGATTTTAGGTTTAGATTTGGGGTTAGGTGTAGATTTGGGGTTAGGTTTAGATTTTAGGTTTAGATTTGGGGTTAGGTTTAGATTTGGGGTTAGGTTTAGATTTGGGGTTAGGTTTAGATTTTAGGTTTAGATTTGGGGTTAGGTTTAGATTTGGGGTTAGGTTTAGATTTTAGGTTTAGATTTGGGGTTAGGTTTAGATTTTAGGTTTAGATTTGGGGTTAGGTTTAGATTTTAGGTTAGGTTTAGATTTTAGGTTTAGATTTGGGGTTAGGTTTAGATTTGGGGTTAGGTTTAGATTTTAGGTTTAGATTTGGGGTTAGGTTTAGATTTTAGGTTTAGATTTTAGGTTTAGATTTGGGGTTAGGTTTAGATTTCAGGTTTATATTTGGGGTAAGGTTTAGATTTGGGGTTAGGTTTAGATTTTAGGTTTAGATTTGGGGTTAGGTTTAGATTTTAGGTTTAGATTTGGGGTTAGGTTTAGATTTTAGGTTTAGATATGGGGTTAGGTTTAGATTTGGGGTTAGGTTTAGATTTTAGGTTTAGATTTGGGGTTAGGTTTAGATTTGGAGTTAGGTTTAGATTTTAGGTTTAGATTTGGGGTTAGGTTTAGATTTTAGGTTTAGATTTGGGGTTAGGTTTAGATTTTGGGTTAGGTTTAGATTTTAGGTTTAGATTTGGGGTTAGGTTTAGATTTTAGGTTTAGATTTGCGGTTAGGTTTAAATTTGGGGTTAGGTTTAGATTTTAGGTTTAGATATGGCGTTAGGTTTAGATTTTAGGTTTAGATTTGGGGTTAGGTGTAGATTTGGGGTTAGGTTTAGATTTGGGGTTAGGTTTAGATTTTAGGTTTAGATTTTAGGTTTAGATTTGGGGTTAGGTTTAGATTTTAGGTTTAGATTTGGGGTTAGGTTTAGATTTTAGGTTTAGATTTGGGGTAAGGTTTAGATTTGGGATTAGGTTTAGATTTTAGGTTTAGATTTGGGGTTAGGTTTAGATTTGGGGTTAGGTTTAGATTTTAGGTTTAGATTTGGGGTTAGGTTTAGATTTTAGGTTTAGATATGGGGTTAGGTTTAGATTTGGGGTTAGGTTTAGATTTTAGGTTTAGATTTGGGGTTGGGTTTAGATTTTAGGTTTAGATTTTAGGTTTAGATTTGGGGTTAGGTTTAGATTTTAGGTTTAGATTTGGGGTTAGGTTTAGATTTGGGGTTAGGTTTAGATTTTAGGTTTAGATTTGGGGTTAGGTTTAGATTTGGGGTTAGGTTTAGATTTTAGGTTTAGATTTGGGGTTAGGTTTAGATTTAAGGTTTAGATTTGGGGTTAGGTTTAGATTTGGGGTTAGGTTTAGATTTTAGGTTTAGATTTGGGGTTAGGTTTAGATTTGGGGTTAGGTTTAGATTTTAGGTTTAGGTTTGGGGTTAGGTTTAGATTTAAGGTTTAGATTTGGGGTTAGGTTTAGATTTGGGGTTAGGTTTAGATTTTAGGTTTAGATTGGGGTTTAGGTTTAGATTTTAGGTTTAGATTTGGGGTTAGGTTTAGATTTTAGGTTAGGTTTAGATTTTAGGTTTAGATTTGGGGTTAGGTTTAGATTTGGGGTTAGGTTTAGATTTTAGGTTTAGATTTGGGGTTAGGTTTAGATTTTAGGTTTAGATTTTAGGTTTAGATTTGGGGTTAGGTTTAGATTTCAGGTTTATATTTGGGGTAAGGTTTAGATTTGGGGTTAGGTTTAGATTTTAGGTTTAGATTTGGGGTTAGGTTTAGATTTGGTGTTAGGTTTAGATTTTAGGTTTAGATTTGGGGTTAGGTTTAGATTTGGAGTTAGGTTTAGATTTTAGGTTTAGATTTGGGGTTAGGTTTAGATTTTAGGTTTAGATTTGGGGTTAGGTTTAGATTTTAGGTTTAGATTTGGGGTTAGGTTTAGATTTGGAGTTAGGTTTAGATTTTAGGTTTAGATTTGGGGTTAGGCTTAGATTTTAGGTTTAGATTTGGGGTTAGGTTTAGATTTTAGGTTTAGATTTTAGGTTTAGATTTGGGGTTAGGTTTAGATTTTAGGTTTAGATTTGGGGTTAGGTT
The DNA here is from genome assembly GCF_037038585.1 of Patagioenas fasciata. NCBI lineage: Eukaryota > Metazoa > Chordata > Aves > Columbiformes > Columbidae > Patagioenas > Patagioenas fasciata. The sequence goes on from NW_027288537.1 coordinate 177,193, forward strand.
TAGATTTTAGGTTTAGATTTGGGGTTAGGTTTAGATTTTAGGTTTAGATTTGGGGTTAGGTTTAGATTTGGAGTTAGGTTTAGATTTTAGGTTTAGATTTGGGGTTAGGTTTAGATTTGGAGTTAGGTTTAGATTTTAGGTTTAGATTTGGGGTTAGGTTTAGATTTTAGGTTTAGATATGGGGTTAGGTTTAGATTTGGGGTTAGGTTTAGATTTTAGGTTTAGATTTGGGGTTAGGTTTAGATTTGGAGTTAGGTTTAGATTTTAGGTTTAGATTTGGGGTTAGGTTTAGATTTTAGGTTTAGATTTGGGGTTAGGTTTAGATTTGGGGTTAGGTTTAGATTTTAGGTTTAGATTTGGGGTTAGGTTTATATTTTAGGTTTAGATTTTAGGTTTAGATTTGGGATTAGGTTTAGATGTTAGGTTTAGATTTGGGGTTAGGTTTAGATTTGGGGTTAGGTTTAGATTTTAGGTTTAGATTTGGGGTTAGGTTTAGATTTTAGGTTTAAATTTGGGGTTAGGTTTAGATTTCAGGTTTAGATTTGGGGTTAGGTTTAGATTTGGGGTTAGGTTTAGATTTTAGGTTTAGATTTGGGGTTAGGTTTAGATTTAAGATTTAGATTTGGGGTTAGGTTTAGATTTGGGGTTAGGTTTAGATTTTAGGTTTAGATTTGGGTTTAGGTTTAGATTTTAGGTTTAGATTTGGGGTTAGGTTTAGATTTGGGGTAAAGGTTTAGATTTTAGGTTTAAATTTGGGGTTAGGTTTAGATTTGGGGTTAGGTTTAGATTTTAGGTTTAGATTTGGGGTTAGGTTTAGATTTTAGGTTTAGATTTGGGGTTAGGTTTAGATTTTAGGTTTAGATTTTAGATTTAGATTTGGGGTTAGGTTTAGATTTTAGGTTTAGATTTGGGGTTAGGTTTAGATTTTAGGTTTAGATTTGGGGTTAGGTTTAGATTTGGGGTTAGGTTTAGATTTTAGGTTTAGATTTGCGGTTAGGTTTAGATTTGGGGTTAGGTTTAGATTTTAGGTTTAGATTTGGGGTTAGGTTTAGATTTTAGGTTTAGATTTGGGGTTAGGTTTAGATTTTAGGTTTAGATTTGGGGTTACGTGTAGATTTGGGGTTAGGTTTAGATTTTAGGTTTAGATTTGGGGTTAGGTTTAGATTTTAGGTTTAGATTTTAGGTTTAGATTTGGGGTTAGGTTTAGATTTGGGGTTAGGTTTAGATTTTAGGTTTAGATTTGGGGTAAGGTTTAGATTTGGGGTTAGGTTTAGATTTTAGGTTTAGATTTGGGGTTAGGTTTAGATTTGGGGTTAGGTTTAGATTTTAGGTTTAGATTTGGGGTTAGGTTTAGATTTGGGGTTAGGTTTAGATTTTAGGTTTAGATTTGGGGTTAGGTTTAGATTTGGGGTTAGGTTTAGATTTTGGGTTTAGATTTGGGGTTAGGTTTAGATTAAAGGTTTTGATTTGGGGTTAGGTTTAGATTTTAGGTTAGGTTTAGATTTTAGGTTTAGATTTGGGGTTAGGTGTAGATTTGGGGTTAGGTTTAGATTTTAGGTTTAGATTTGGGGTTAGGTTTAGATTTTAGGTTTAGATTTTAGGTTTAGATTTGGGGTTAGGTTTAGATTAAAGGTTTAATTTGGGGTTAGGTTTAGATTTTAGGTTAGGTTTAGATTTTAGGTTTAGATTTGGGGTTAGGTGTAGATTTGGGGTTAGGTTTAGATTTTAGGTTTAGGTTTGGGGTTAGGTTTAGATTTTAGGTTTAGATTTTAGGTTTAGATTTGGGGTTAGGTTTAGATTTTAGGTTTATATTTGGGGTAAGGTTTAGATTTTAGGTTTAGATTTGGGGTTAGGTGTAGATTTGTGGTTAGGTTTAGATTTTAGGTTTAGATTTGGGGTTAGGTTTAGATTTTAGGTTTAGATTTTAGGTTTAGATTTGGGGTTAGGTTTAGATTTTAGTTTTAGATTTGGGGTTAGGTTTAGATTTGGGGTTAGGTTTAGATTTGTGGTTAGGTTTAGATTTTAGGTTTAGATTTGGGGTTAGGTTTAGATTTTAGGTTTAGATTTTAGGTTTAGATTTGGGGTTAGGTTTAGATTTTAGTTTTAGATTTGGGGTTAGGTTTAGATTTGGGGTTAGGTTTAGATTTTAGGTTTAGATTTGGGGTTAGGTTTAGATTTGGGGTTAGGTTTAGATTTTAGGTTTAGATTTGGTGTTAAATTTAGATTTTAGGTTTAGATTTGGGGTTAGGTTTAGATTTGGGGTTAGGTTTAGATTTTAGGTTTAGATTTGGGGTTAGGTTTAGATTTTAGGTTTAGATATGGGGTTAGGTTTAGATTTGGGGTTAGGTTTAGATTTTAGGTTTAGATTTGGGGTTAGGTTTAGATTTGGAGTTAGGTTTAGATTTTAGGTTTAGATTTGGGGTTAGGTTTAGATTTTAGGTTTAGATTTGGGGTTAGGTTTAGATTTTAGGTTTAGATTTGGGGTTAGGTGTAGATTTGGGGTTAGGTTTAGATTTTAGGTTTAGATTTGGGGTTAGGTTTAGATTTTAGGTTTAGATTTGGAAAAGGTTTAGATTTGGGGTTAGGTTTAGATTTTAGGTTTAGATTTGGGGTTAGGTTTAGATTTTAGGTTTAGATTTGGGGTTAGGTTTAGATTTTAGGTTTAGATTTGGGGTTAGGTTTAGATTTGGGGTTAGGTTTAGATTTTAGGTTTAGATTTGGGGTTAGGTTTAGATTAAAGGTTTAGATTTGGGGTTAGGTTTAGATTTTAGGTTAGGTTTAGATTTTAGGTTTAGATTTGGGGTTAGGTTTAGATTTGGGGTTAGGTTTAGATTTTAGGTTTAGATTTGGGGTTAGGTTTAGATTTTAGGTTTAGATTTTAGGTTTAGATTTGGGGTTAGGTTTAGATTTTAGGTTTATATTTGGGGTAAGGTTTAGATTTGGGGTTAGGTTTAGATTTTAGGTTTAGATTTGGGGTTAGGTTTAGATTTTAGGTTTAGATTTGGGGTTAGGTGTAGATTTGTGGTTAGGTTTAGATTTTAGGTTTAGATTTGGGGTTAGGTTTAGATTTGGGGTTAGGTTTAGATTTTAGGTTTAGATTTGGTGTTAGGTTTAGATTTTAGGTTTAGATTTGGGGTTAGGTTTAGATTTTAGGTTTAGATTTGGGGTTAGGTTTAGATTTGGGGTTAGGTTTAGATTTTAGGTTTAGATTTGGGGTTAGGTTTAGATTTAAGGTTTAGATTTGGGGTTAGGTTTAGATTTGGGGTTAGGTTTAGATTTTAGGTTTAGATTTGGGGTTAGGTTTAGATTTGGAGTTAGGTTTAGATTTTAGGTTTAGATTTGGGGTTAGGTGTAGATTTGGGGTTAGGTTTAGATTTTAGGTTTAGATTTGGGGTTAGGTTTAGATTTTAGGTTTAGATTTTAGGTTTAGATTTGGGGTTAGGTTTAGATTTAAGGTTTAGATTTGGGGTTAGGTTTAGATTTGGGGTTAGGTTTAGATTTTAGGTTTAGATTTGGGGTTAGGTTTAGATTTTAGGTTTAGATTTGGGGTTAGGTTTAGATTTGGGGTTAGGTTTAGATTTTAGGTTTAGATTTGGGGTTAGGTTTAGATTTGGGGTTAGGTTTAGATTTTAGGTTTAGATTTGGGGTTAGGTTTAGATTTGGGGGTTAGGTTTAAATTTTAGGTTTAGATTTGGGGTTAGGTTTAGATTTTAGGTTTAGATTTTAGGTTTAGATTTGGGGTTAGGTTTAGATTTTAGGTTTAGATTTGGGGTTAGGTTTAGATTTTAGGTTTAGATTTGGGGTTAGGTTTAGATTTTAGGTTTATATTTGGGGTAAGGTTTAGATTTGGGGGTTAGGTTTAGATTTTAGGTTTAGATTTGGGGTTAGGTTTAGATTTGGGGTTAGGTTTAGATTTTAGGTTTAGATTTGGGGTTAGGTTTAGATTTTAGGTTTAGATTTGGGGTTAGGTTTAGATTTGGGGTTAGGTTTAGATTTTAGGTTTAGATTTGGGGTTAGGTTTACATTTGGAGTTAGGTTTAGATTTTAGGTTTAGATTTGGGGTTAGGTGTAGATTTGGGGTTAGGTTTAGATTTTAGGTTTAGATTTGGGGTTAGGTTTAGATTTTAGGTTTAGATTTTAGGTTTAGATTTGGAGTTAGGTTTAGATTTTAGGTTTAGATTTGGGGTTAGGTTTAGATTTGGGGTTAGGTTTAGATTTTAGGTTTAGATTTGGGGTTAGGTTTAGATTTGGGGTTAGGTTTAGATTTTAGGTTTAGATTTGGGGTTAGGTTTAGATTTGGGGTTAGGTTTAGATTTTACGTTTAAATTTGGGGTTAGGTTTAGATTTTAGGTTTAGATTTGGGGTTAGGTTTAGATTTGGGGTTAGGTTTAGATTTTAGGTTTAGATTTGGGGTTAGGTTTAGATTTGGGATTAGGTTTAGATTTTAGGTTTAGATTTGGGGTTAGGTTTAGATTTGGGGTTAGGTTTAGATTTTAGGTTTAGATTTGGGGTTAGGTTTAGATTTTAGGTTTAGATTTGGGGTTAGGTTTAGATTTTAGGTTTAGATTTGGGGTTAGGTTTAGATTTGGGGTTAGGTTTAGATTTTAGGTTTAGATTTGGGGTTAGGTTTAGATTTTAGGTTTAGATTTGGGGTTAGGTTTAGATTTGGGGTTAGATTTGGGGTTAGGTTTAGATTTGGGGTTAGGTTTAGATTTTAGGTTTAGATTTTAGGTTTAGATTTGGGGTTAGGTTTAGATTTTAGGTTTAGATTTGGGGTTAGGTTTAGATTTGGGGTTAGATTTGGGGTTAGGTTTAGATTTGGGGTTAGGTTTAGATTTTAGGTTTAGATTTGGGGTTAGGTTTAGATTTGGGGTTAGGTTTAGATTTTAGGTTTAGATTTGGGGTTAGGTTTAGATTTTAGGTTCAGATTTGGGGTTAGGTTTAGATTTTAGGTTTATATTTGGAGTAAGGTTTAGATTTGGGGTTAGGTTTAGATTTTAGGTTTAGATTTGGGGTTAGGTTTAGATTTGGGGTTAGGTTTAGATTTTAGGTTTAGATTTGGGGTTTGGTTTAGATTTTAGGTTTAGATTTGGGGTTAGGTTTAGACTTGGGCTTAGGTTTAGATTTTAGGTTTAGATTTGGGGTTAGGTTTAGATTTGGGGTTAGGTTTAGATTTTAGGTTTAGATTTGGGGTTAGGTTTAGATTTTAGGTTTAGATTTGGGGTTAGGTTTAGATTTTGGGTTAGGTTTAGATTTTAGGTTTAGATTTGGGGTTAGGTTTAGATTTTAGGTTTAGATTTGGGGTTAGGTTTAGATTTTAGGTTTAGATTTGGGGTTAGGTTTAGATTTGGGGTTAGATTTGGGGTTAGGTTTAGATTTGGGGTTAGGTTTAGATTTTAGGTTTAGATTTTAGGTTTAGATTTGGGGTTAGGTTTAGATTTTAGGTTTAGATTTGGGGTTAGGTTTAGATTTGGGGTTAGATTTGGGGTTAGGTTTAGATTTGGGGTTAGGTTTAGATTTTAGGTTTAGATTTGGGGTTAGGTTTAGATTTGGGGTTAGGTTTAGATTTTAGGTTTAGATTTGGGGTTAGGTTTAGATTTTAGGTTCAGATTTGGGGTTAGGTTTAGATTTTAGGTTTATATTTGGAGTAAGGTTTAGATTTGGGGTTAGGTTTAGATTTTAGGTTTAGATTTGGGGTTAGGTTTAGATTTGGGGTTAGGTTTAGATTTTAGGTTTAGATTTGGGGTTTGGTTTAGATTTTAGGTTTAGATTTGGGGTTAGGTTTAGACTTGGGCTTAGGTTTAGATTTTAGGTTTAGATTTGGGGTTAGGTTTAGATTTGGGGTTAGGTTTAGATTTTAGGTTTAGATTTGGGGTTAGGTTTAGATTTTAGGTTTAGATTTGGGGTTAGGTTTAGATTTTGGGTTAGGTTTAGATTTTAGGTTTAGATTTGGGGTTAGGTTTAGATTTTAGGTTTAGATTTGGGGTTAGGTTTAGATTTAAGGTTTAGATTTGGGGTTAGGTTTAGATTTGGGGTTAGGTTTAGATTTTAGGTTTAGATTTGGGGTTAGGTTTAGATTTGGGGTTAGGTTTAGATTTTAGGTTTAGATTTGGGGTTAGGTTTAGATTTAAGGTTTAGATTTGGGGTTAGGTTTAGATTTGGGCTTAGGTTTAGATTTTAGGTTTAGATTTGGGGTTAGGTTTAGATTTTAGGTTTAGATTTGGGGTAAGGTTTATATGTGGGCTTAGGTTTAGATTTTGGGTTTAGATTTGGGGTTAGGTTTAGATTTCGGGTTAGGTTTAGATTTTAGGTTTAGATTTGGGTTTAGGTTTAGATTTTATGTTTAGATATGGGGTTAGGTTTAGATTTGGGGTTAGGTTTAGATTTTAGGTTTAGATTTGGGGTTAGGTTTAGATTTGGGGTTAGGTTTAGATTTTAGGTTTAGATTTGGGGTTAGGTTTAGATTTGGGGTTAGGTTTAGATGTTAGGTTTAGATTTGGGGTTAGGTTTAGATTTTAGGTTTAGATTTGTGGTTAGGTTTAGATTTAAGGTTTAGATTTGGGGTTAGGTTTAGATTTTAGGTTTAGATTTGGGGTTAGGTTTAGATTTTAGGTTTAGATTTGGGGTTAGGTTTAGATTTTAGGTTAGGTTTAGATTTTAGGTTTAGATTTGGGGTTAGGTTTAGATTTGGGGTTAGGTTTAGATTTTAGGTTTAGATTTGGGGTTAGGTTTAGATTTTAGGTTTAGATTTTAGGTTTAGATTTGGGGTTAGGTTTAGATTTTAGGTTTAGATTTGGGGTTAGGTTTAGATTTTAGGTTTAGTTTTGGGGTTAGGTTTAGATTTTAGGTTTAGATATGGGGTTAGGTTTAGATTTGGGGTTAGGTTTAGATTTTAGTTTTAGATTTGGGGTTAGGTTTAGATTTTAGGATTAGATTTGGCGTTAGGTTTAGATTTGGGGTTAGGTTTAGATTTTAGGTTTAGATTTGGGGTTAGGTTTAGATTTTAGGTTTAGATTTGGGGTTAGGTTTAGATTTTAGGTTTAGATTTGGGGTTAGGTTTAGATTTGGGGTTAGGTTTAGATTTTAGGTTTAGATTTGGGGTTAGGTTTAGATTTGGGGTTAGGTTTAGATTTTAGGTTTAGATTTGGGGTTACGTTTAGATTTTAGGTTTAGATTTGGGGTTAGGTTTAGACTTGGGGTTAGGTTTAGATTTTAGGTTTAGATTTGTGGTTAGGTTTAGATTTTAGGTTTAGATTTGGGGTTAGGTTTAGATTTGGGGTTAGGTTTAGATTTTAGGTTTAGATTTGGGGTTAGGTTTAGATTTTAGGTTTAGATTTGGGGTTAGGTTTAGATTTGGAATTAGATTTGGGGTTAGGTTTAGATTTGGGGTTAGGTTTAGATTTTAGGTTTAGATTTTAGGTTTAGATTTGGGGTTAGGTTTAGATTTTAGGTTTAGATTTGGGGTTAGGTTTAGATTTGGGGTTAGGTTTAGATTTTAGGTTTAGATTTGGGGTTAGGTTTAGATTTTAGGTTTAGATTTGGGGTTAGGTTTAGATTTGGAATTAGATTTGGGGTTAGGTTTAGATTTGGGGTTAGGTTTAGATTTTAGGTTTAGATTTTAGGTTTAGATTTGGGGTTAGGTTTAGATTTTAGGTTTAGATTTGGGGTTAGGTTTAGATTTGGGGTTAGATTTGGGGTTAGGTTTAGATTTGGGGTTAGGTTTAGATTTTAGGTTTAGATATGGGGTTAGGTTTAGATTTGGGGTTAGGTTTAGATTTTAGGTTTAGATTTGGGGTTAGGTTTAGATTTTAGGTTTAGATTTGGGGTTAGGTTTAGATTTTAGGTTTAGATTTGGGGTTAGGTTTAGATTTTAGGTTTAGATTTGGGGTTAGGTTTAGATTTTAGGTTTATATTTGGGGTAAGGTTTAGATTTGGGGTTAGGTTTAGATTTTAGGTTTAGATTTGGGGTTAGGTTTAGATTTGGGGTTAGGTTTAGATTTTAGGTTTAGATTTGGGGTTAGGTTTAGATTTTAGGTTTAGATTTGGGGTTAGGTTTAGACTTGGGGTTAGGTTTAGATTTTAGGTTTAGATTTGGGGTTAGGTTTAGATTTTAGGTTTAGATTTGGGGTTAGGTTTAGATTTGGGGTTAGGTTTAGATTTTAGGTTTAGATTTGGGGTTAGGTTTAGATTTGGGGTTAGGTTTAGATTTTAGGTTTAGATTTGGGGTTAGGTTTAGATTTTAGGTTTAGATTTGGGGTTAGGTTTAGATTTGGGGTTAGGTTTAGATTTTAGGTTTAGATTTGGGGTTAGGTTTAGATTTATAGGTTTAGATTTGGGGTTAGGTTTAGATTTAAGGTTTAGATTTGGGGTTAGGTTTAGATTTGGGGTTAGGTTTAGATTTTAGGTTTAGATTTGGGGTTAGGTTTAGATTTGGGGTTAGGTTTAGATTTTAGGTTTAGATTTGGGGTTAGGTTTAGATTTAAGGTTTAGATTTGGGGTTAGGTTTAGATTTGGGCTTAGGTTTAGATTTTAGGTTTAGATTTGGGGTAAGGTTTACATTTGGGCTTAGGTTTAGATTTTAGGTTTAGATTTGGGGTTAGGTTTAGATTTCGGGTTAGGTTTAGATTTTAGGTTTAGATTTGGGTTTAGGTTTAGATTTTATGTTTAGATATGGGGTTAGGTTTAGAATTGGGGTTAGGTTTAGATTTTAGGTTTAGATTTGGGGTTAGGTTTAGATTTGGGGTTAGGTTTAGATTTTAGGTTTAGATTTGGGGTTAGGTTTAGATTTGGGGTTAGGTTTAGATTTTAGGTTTAGATTTGGGGTTAGGTTTAGATTTGGGGTTAGGTTTAGATTTTAGGTTTAGATTTGTGGTTAGGTTTAGATTTAAGGTTTAGATTTGGGGTTAGGTTTAGATTTTAGGTTTAGATTTGGGGTTAGGTTTAGATTTTAGGTTTAGATTTGGGGTTAGGTTTAGATTTTAGGTTAGGTTTAGATTTTAGGTTTAGATTTGGGGTTAGATTTAGATTTGGGGTTAGGTTTAGATTTTAGGTTTAGATTTGGGGTTAGGTTTAGATTTTAGGTTTAGATTTTAGGTTTAGATTTGGGGTTAGGTTTAGATTTTAGGTTTAGATTTGGGGTTAGGTTTAGATTTTAGGTTTATATTTGGGGTTAGGTTTAGATTTTAGGTTTAGATATGGGGTTAGGTTTAGATTTGGGGTTAGGTTTAGATTTTAGGTTTAGATTTGGGGTTAGGTTTAGATTTGGGGTTAGGTTTAGATTTTAGGTTTAGATTTGGGGTTAGGTTTAGATTTTAGGTTTAGATTTGGGGTTAGGTTTAGATTTGGGGTTAGGTTTAGATTTTAGGTTTAGATTTGGGGTTAGGTTTAGATTTTAGGTTTAGATTTGGGGTTAGGTTTAGATTTGGGGTTAGATTTGGGGTTAGGTTTAGATTTGGGGTTAGGTTTAGATTTTAGGTTTAGATTTTAGGTTTAGATTTGGGGTTATGTTTAGATTTTAGGTTTAGATTTGGGGTTAGGTTTAGATTTGGGGTTAGATTTGGGGTTAGGTTTAGATTTGGGGTTAGGTTTAGATTTTAGGTTTAGATTTGGGGTTAGGTTTAGATTTGGGGTTAGGTTTAGATTTTAGGTTTAGATTTGGGGTTAGGTTTAGATTTTAGGTTTATATTTGGGGTTAGGTTTAGATTTGGGGTTAGGTTTAGATTTGTGGTTAGGTTTAGATTTTAGGTTTAGATTTGGGGTTAGGTTTAGATGTTAGGTTTAGATTTGGGGTTAGGTTTAGATTTTAGGTTTAGATTTGGAGTTACGTTTAGACTTGGGGTTAGGTTTAGATTTTAGGTTTAGATTTGGGGTTAGGTTTAGATTTTAGGTTTAGATTTGGGGTTAGGTTTAGATTTGGGGTTAGGTTTAGATTTTAGGTTTAGATTTGGGGTTAGGTTTAGATTTGGGGTTAGGTTTAGATTTTAGGTTTAGATTTGGGGTTAGGTTTAGATTTTGGGTTAGGTTTAGATTTTAGGTTTAGATTTGGGGTTAGGTTTAGATTTTAGGTTTAGATTTGGGGTTAGGTTTAGATTTAAGGTTTAGATTTGGGGTTAGGTTTAGATTTGGGGTTAGGTTTAGATTTTAGGTTTAGATTTGGGGTTAGGTTTAGATTTGGGGTTAGGTTTAGATTTTTGGTTTAGATTTGGGGTTACGTTTAGATTTGGGGTTAGGTTTAGATTTTAGGTTTAGATTTGGGGTTAGGTTTAGATTTTAGGTTTAGATTTGGGGTTAGGTTTAGATTTGGGGTTAGGTTTAGATTTTAGGTTTAGATTTGGGGTTAGGTTTAGATTTTAGGTTTAGATTTTAGGTTAGGTTTAGATTTTAGGTTTATATTTGGGGTAAGGTTTAGATTTGGGGTTAGGTTTAGATTTTAGGTTTAGATTTGGGGTTAGGTTTAGATTTTAGGTTTAGATTTGGGGTTAGGTTTAGATTTTAGGTTTATATTTGGGGTAAGGTTTAGATTTGGGGTTAGGTTTAGATTTTAGGTTTAGATTTGGGGTTAGGTTTAGATTTGGGGTTAGGTTTAGATTTTAGGTTTAGATTTGGGGTTAGGTTTAGATTTTAGGTTTAGATTTGGGGTTAGGTTTAGACTTGGGGTTAGGTTTAGATTTTAGGTTTAGATTTGGGGTTAGGTTTAGATTTTAGGTTTAGATTTGGGGTTAGGTTTAGATTTGGGGTTAGGTTTAGATTTTAGGTTTAGATTTGGGGTTAGGTTTAGATTTGGGGTTAGGTTTAGATTTTAGGTTTAGATTTGGGGTTAGGTTTAGATTTTAGGTTTAGATTTGGGGTTAGGTTTAGATTTTGGGTTAGGTTTAGATTTTAGGTTTAGATTTGGGTTTAGGTTTAGATTTTAGGTTTAGATTTGGGGTTAGGTTTAGATTTAAGGTTTAGATTTGGGGTTAGGTTTAGATTTGGGATTAGGTTTAGATTTTAGGTTTAGATTTGGGGTTAGGTTTAGATTTGGGGTTAGGTTTAGATTTTAGGTTTAGATTTGGGGTTAGGTTTAGATTTAAGGTTTAGATTTGTGGTTAGGTTTAGATTTGGGCTTAGGTTTAGATTTTAGGTTTAGATTTGGGGTTAGGTTTAGATTTTAGGTTTAGATTTGGGGTAAGGTTTACATTTGGGCTTAGGTTTAGATTTTAGGTTTAGATTTGGGGTTAGGTTTAGATTTCGGGTTAGGTTTAGATTTTAGGTTTAGATTTGGGTTTAGGTTTAGATTTTATGTTTAGATATGGGGTTAGGTTTAGATTTGGGGTTAGGTTTAGATTTTAGGTTTAGATTTGGGGTTAGGTTTAGATTTGGGGTTAGGTTTAGATTTTTGGTTTAGATTTGGGGTTAGGTTTAGATTTGGGGTTAGGTTTAGATTTTAGGTTTAGATTTGGGGTTAGGTTTAGATTTGGGGTTAGGTTTAGATTTTAGGTTTAGATTTGTGGTTAGGTTTAGATTTAAGGTTTAGATTTGGGGTTAGGTTTAGATTTTAGGTTTAGATTTGGGGTTAGGTTTAGATTTTAGGTTTAGATTTGGGGTTAGGTTTAGATTTTAGGTTAGGTTTAGATTTTAGGTTTAGATTTGGGGTTAGATTTAGATTTGGGGTTAGGTTTAGATTTTAGGTTTAGATTTGGGGTTAGGTTTAGATTTTAGGTTTAGATTTTAGGTTTAGATTTGGGGTTAGGTTTAGATTTTAGGTTTAGATTTGGGGTTAGGTTTAGATTTTAGGTTTATATTTGGGGTTAGGTTTAGATTTTAGGTTTAGATATGGGGTTAGGTTTAGATTTGGGGTTAGGTTTAGATTTTAGGTTTAGATTTGGGGTTAGGTTTAGATTTGGGGTTAGGTTTAGATTTTAGGTTTAGATTTGGGGTTAGGTTTAGATTTTAGGTTTAGATTTGGGGTTAGGTTTAGATTTGGGGTTAGGTTTAGATTTTAGTTTTAGATTTGGGGTTAGGTTTAGATTTTAGGTTTAGATTTGGGGTTAGGTTTAGATTTGGGGTTAGATTTGGGGTTAGGTTTAGATTTGGGGTTAGGTTTAGATTTTAGGTTTAGATTTTAGGTTTAGATTTGGGGTTATGTTTAGATTTTAGGTTTAGATTTGGGGTTAGGTTTAGATTTGGGGTTAGATTTGGGGTTAGGTTTAGATTTGGGGTTAGGTTTAGATTTTAGGTTTAGATTTGGGGTTAGGTTTAGATTTGGGGTTAGGTTTAGATTTTAGGTTTAGATTTGGGGTTAGGTTTAGATTTTAGGTTTAGATTTGGGGTTAGGTTTAGATTTGGGGTTAGGTTTAGATTTTAGGTTTAGATTTGGGGTTAGGTTTAGATTTTAGGTTTAGATTTTAGGTTAGGTTTAGAGTTTAGGTTTATATTTGGGGTAAGGTTTAGATTTGGGGTTAGGTTTAGATTTTAGGTTTAGATTTGGGGTTAGGTTTAGATTTTGGGTTAGGTTTAGATTTTAGGTTTAGATTTGGGGTTAGGTTTAGATTTTAGGTTTAGATTTGGGGTTAGGTTTAGATTTGGGGTTAGGTTTAGATTTTAGGTTTAGATTTGGGGTTAGGTTTAGATTTAAGGTTTAGATTTGGGGTTAGGTTTAGATTTGGGCTTAGGTTTAGATTTTAGGTTTAGATTTGGGGTTAGGTTTAGATTTTAGGTTTAGATTTGGGGTAAGGTTTACATGTGGACTTAGGTTTAGATTTTAGGTTTAGATTTGGGGTTAGGTTTAGATTTCGGGTTAGGTTTAGATTTTAGGTTTAGATTTGGGTTTAGGTTTAGATTTTATGTTTAGATATGGGGTTAGGTTTAGATTTGGGGTTAGGTTTAGATTTTAGGTTTAGATTTGGGGTTAGGTTTAGATTTTAGGTTTAGATTTGGGGTTAGGTTTAGATTTGGGGTTAGGTTTAGATGTTAGGTTTAGATTTGGGGTTAGGTTTAGATTTGGGGTTAGGTTTAGATTTTAGGTTTAGATTTGTGGTTAGGTTTAGATTTAAGGTTTAGATTTGGGGTTAGGTTTAGATTTTAGGTTTAGATTTCGGGTTAGGTTTAGATTTTAGGTTTAGATTTGGGGTTAGGTTTAGATTTTAGGTTAGGTTTAGATTTTAGGTTTAGATTTGGGGTTAGGTTTAGATTTGGGGTTAGGTTTAGATTTTAGGTTTAGATTTGGGGTTAGGTTTAGATTTTAGGTTTAGATTTTAGGTTTAGATTTGGGGTTAGGTTTAGATTTTAGGTTTAGATTTGGGGTAAGGTTTAGATTTTAGGTTTAGATATGGGGTTAGGTTTAGATTTGGGGTTAGGTTTAGATTTTAGTTTTAGATTTGGGGTTAGGTTTAGATTTTAGGATTAGATTTGGCGTTAGGTTTAGATTTGGGGTTAGATTTGGGGTTAGGTTTAGATTTGGGGTTAGGTTTAGATTTTAGGTTTAGATTTTAGGTTTAGATTTGGGGTTAGGTTTAGATTTTAGGTTTAGATTTGGGGTTAGGTTTAGATTTGGGGTTAGGTTTAGATTTTAGGTTTAGATTTGGGGTTAGGTTTAGATTTTAGGTTTAGATTTGGGGTTAGGTTTAGATTTTAGGTTTATATTTGGGGTAAGGATTAGATTTGGGGTTAGGTTTAGATTTTAGGTGTAGATTTGGGGTTAGGTTTAGATTTGGGGTTAGGTTTAGATTTTAGGTTTAGATTTGGGGTTAGGTTTAGATTTTAGGTTTAGATTTGTGGTTAGGTTTAGATTTTAGGTTTAGATTTGGGGTTAGGTTTAGATTTGGAGTTAGGTTTAGATTTTAGGTTTAGATTTGGGGTTAGGTTTAGATTTGGGGTTAGGTTTAGATGTTAGGTTTAGATTTGGGGTTAGGTTTAGATTTTAGGTTTAGATTTTAGGTTAGGTTTAGATTTGGAATTAGATTTGTGGTTAGGTTTAGATTTGGGGTTAGATTTAGATTTTAGGTTTAGATTTTAGGTTTAGATTTGGGGTTAGGTTTAGATTTTAGGTTTAGATTTGGGGTTAGGTTTAGATTTGGGGTTAGATTTGGGGTTAGGTTTAGATTTGCGGTTAGGTTTAGATTTTAGGTTTAGATATGGGGTTAGGTTTAGATTTGGGGTTAGGTTTAGATTTTAGGTTTAGATTTGGGGTTAGGTTTAGATTTTAGGTTTAGATTTTAGGTTTAGATTTGGGGTTAGGTTTAGATTTTAGGTTTAGATTTGGGGTTAGGTTTAGATTTTAGGTTTAGATTTGGGGTTAGGTTTAGATTTTAGGTTTATATTTGGGGTAAGGTTTAGATTTGGGGTTAGGTTTAGATTTTAGGTTTAGATTTGGGGTTAGGTTTAGATTTGGGGTTAGGTTTAGATTTTAGGTTTAGATTTGGGGTTAGGTTTAGATTTTAGGTTTAGATTTGGGGTTAGGTTTAGACTTGGGGTTAGGTTTAGATTTTAGGTTTAGATTTGGGGTTAGGTTTAGATTTTAGGTTTAGATTTGGGGTTAGGTTTAGATTTGGGGTTAGGTTTAGATTTTAGGTTTAGATTTGGGGTTAGGTTTAGATTTGGGGTTAGGTTTAGATTTTAGGTTTAGATTTGGGGTTAGGTTTAGATTTTAGGTTTAGATTTGGGGTTAGGTTTAGATTTGGGGTTAGGTTTAGATTTTAGGTTTAGATTTGGGGTTAGGTTTAGATTTTAGGTTTAGATTTGGGGTTAGGTTTAGATTTGGGGTTAGATTTGGGGTTAGGTTTAGATTTGGGGTTAGGTTTAGATTTTAGGTTTAGATTTTAGGTTTAGATTTGGGGTTATGTTTAGATTTTAGGTTTAGATTTGGGGTTAGGTTTAGATTTGGGGTTAGATTTGGGGTTAGGTTTAGATTTGGGGTTAGGTTTAGATTTTAGGTTTAGATTTGGGGTTAGGTTTAGATTTGGGGTTAGGTTTAGATGTTAGGTTTAGATTTGGGGTTAGGTTTAGATTTTAGGTTTATATTTGGGGTTAGGTTTAGATTTGGGGTTAGGTTTAGATTTGTGGTTAGGTTTAGATTTTAGGTTTAGATTTGGGGTTAGGTTTAGATTTTAGGTTTAGATTTGGGGTTGGGTTTAGATTTTAGGTTTAGATTTGGAGTTAGGTTTAGACTTGGGGTTAGGTTTAGATTTTAGGTTTAGATTTGGGGTTAGGTTTAGATTTTAGGTTTAGACTTGGGGTTAGGTTTAGATTTGGGGTTAGGTTTAGATTTTAGGTTTAGATTTGGGGTTAGGTTTAGATTTGGGGTTAGGTTTAGATTTTAGGTTTAGATTTGGGGTTAGGTTTAGATTTTGGGTTAGGTTTAGATTTTAGGTTTAGATTTGGGGTTAGGTTTAGATTTTAGGTTTAGATTTGGGGTTAGGTTTAGATTTTAGGTTTAGATTTTAGGTTAGGTTTAGATTTTAGGTTTATATTTGGGGTAAGGTTTAGATTTGGGGTTAGGTTTAGATTTTAGGTTTAGATTTGGGGTTAGGTTTAGATTTGGGGTTAGGTTTAGATTTTAGGTTTAGATTTGGGGTTAGGTTTAGATTTTAGGTTTAGATTTGGGGTTAGGTTTAGATTTGGGGTTAGGTTTAGATTTTAGGTTTAGATTTGGGGTTAGGTTTAGATTTGGGGTTAGGTTTAGATTTTTGGTTTAGAGTTGGGGTTACGTTTAGATTTGGGGTTAGGTTTAGATTTTAGGTTTAGATTTGGGGTTAGGTTTAGATTTTAGGTTTAGATTTGGGGTTAGGTTTAGATTTTAGGTTTAGATTTGGGGTAAGGTTTACATTTGGGCTTAGGTTTAGATTTTAGGTTTAGATTTGGAGTTAGGTTTAGATTTTAGGTTTAGATTTGGGTTTAGGTTTAGAGTTTATGTTTAGATATGGGGTTAGGTTTAGATTTGGGGTTAGGTTTAGATTTTAGGTTTAGATTTGGGGTTAGGTTTAGATTTGGGGTTAGGTTTAGATTTTAGGTTTAGATTTGGGGTTAGGTTTAGATTTCAGGTTTAGATTTGGGGTTAGGTTTAGATTTGGGGTTAGGTTTCGATTTTAGGTTTAGATTTGGGGTTAGGTTTAGATTTTAGGTTTAGATTTGGGGTTAGGTTTAGATTTTAGGTTTAGATTTGGGGTTAGGTTTAGATTTTAGGTTTAGATTTGGGGTTAGGTTTAGATTTTAGGTTTAGATTTTAGGTTTAGATTTGGGGTGAGGTTTAGATTTTAGGTTTAGATTTTAGGTTTAGATTTGGGGTTAGGTTTAGATTTTAGGTTTAGATTTGGGGTTAGGTTTAGATTTTAGGTTTAGATTTGGGGTTAGGTTTAGATTTTAGGTTTATATTTGGGGTAAGGTTTAGATTTCGGGTTAGGTTTAGATTTTAGGTTTAGATTTCGGTTTAGGTTTAGATTTTATGTTTAGATATGGGGTTAGGTTTAGATTTTAGGTTTAGATTTGGGGTTAGGTTTAGATTTGGGGTTAGGTTTAGATTTTAGGTTTAGATTTGGGGTTAGGTTTAGATTTTAGGTTTAGATTTGGGGTTAGGTTTAGATTTGGGGTTAGGTTTAGATTTTAGGTTTAGATTTGGGGTTAGGGTTAGATTTTAGGTTTAGATTTAGGTTTAGATTTGGGGTTAGGTTTAGATTTTAGGTTTAGATTTGGGGTTAGGTTTAGATTTTAGGTTTAGATTTGGGGTTAGGTTTAGATTTTAGGTTTAGATTTGAGTTACGTTTAGACTTGGGGTTAGGTTTAGATTTTAGGTTTAGATTTGGGGTTAGGTTTAGATTTTAGGTTTAGATTTGGGGTTAGGTTTAGATTTGGGGTTAGGTTTAGATTTTAGGTTTAGATTTGGGGTTAGGTTTAGATTTGGGGTTAGGTTTAGGTTTTAGGTTTAGATTTGGGGTTAGGTTTAGATTTTGGGTTAGGTTTAGATTTTAGGTTTAGATTTGGGGTTAGGTTTAGATTTTAGGTTTAGATTTGGGGTTAGGTTTAGATTTTAGGTTTAGATTTGGGGTTAGGTTTAGATTTGGGGTTAGGTTTAGATTTTAGGTTTAGATTTGGGGTTAGGTTTAGATTTTAGGTTTAGATTTGGGGTTAGGTTTAGATTTGGGGTTAGGTTTAGATTTTTGGTTTAGATTTGGGGTTACGTTTAGATTTGGGGTTAGGTTTAGATTTTAGGTTTAGATTTGGGGTTAGGTTTAGATTTTAGGTTTAGATTTGGGGTTAGGTTTAGATTTGGGGTTAGGTTTAGATTTTAGGTTTAGATTTGGGGTTAGGTTTAGATTTTAGGTTTAGATTTTAGGTTAGGTTTAGATTTTAGGTTTATATTTGGGGTAAGGTTTAGATTTGGGGTTAGGTTTAGATTTTAGGTTTAGATTTGGGGTTAGGTTTAGATTTTGGGTTAGGTTTAGATTTTAGGTTTAGATTTGGGGTTAGGTTTAGATTTTAGGTTTAGATTTGGGGTTAGGTTTAGATTTGGGGTTAGGTTTAGATTTTAGGTTTAGATTTGGGGTTAGGTTTAGATTTAAGGTTTAGATTTGGGGTTAGGTTTAGATTTGGGCTTAGGTTTAGATTTTAGGTTTAGATTTGGGGTTAGGTTTAGATTTTAGGTTTAGATTTGGGGTTAGGTTTACATGTGGGCTTAGGTTTAGATTTTAGGTTTAGATTTGGGGTTAGGTTTAGATTTCGGGTTAGGTTTAGATTTTAGGTTTAGATTTGGGTTTAGGTTTAGATTTTATGTTTAGATATGGGGTTAGGTTTAGATTTGGGGTTAGGTTTAGATTTTAGGTTTAGATTTGGGATTAGGTTTAGATTTGGGGTTAGGTTTAGATTTTAGGTTTAGATTTGGGGTTAGGTTTAGATTTGGGGTTAGGTTTAGATGTTAGGTTTAGATTTGGGGTTAGGTTTAGATTTGGGGTTAGGTTTAGATTTTAGGTTTAGATTTGTGGTTAGGTTTAGATTTAAGGTTTAGATTTGGGGTTAGGTTTAGATTTTAGGTTTAGATTTGGGGTTAGGTTTAGATTTTAGGTTTAGATTTGGGGTTAGGTTTAGATTTTAGGTTAGGTTTAGATTTTAGGTTTAGATTTGGGGTTAGGTTTAGATTTGGGGTTAGGTTTAGATTTTAGGTTTAGATTTGGGGTTAGGTTTAGATTTTAGGTTTAGATTTTAGGTTTAGATTTGGGGTTAGGTTTAGATTTTAGGTTTAGATTTGGGGTTAGGTTTAGATTTTAGTTTTAGATTTGGGGTTAGGTTTAGATTTTAGGATTAGATTTGGCGTTAGGTTTAGATTTGGGGTTAGATTTGGGGTTAGGTTTAGATTTGGGGTTAGGTTTAGATTTTAGGTTTAGATTTTAGGTTTAGATTTGGGGTTAGGTTTAGATTTTAGGTTTAGATTTGGGGTTAGGTTTAGATTTGGGGTTAGGTTTAGATTTTAGGTTTAGATTTGGGGTTAGGTTTAGATTTTAGGTTTAGATTTGGGGTTAGGTTTAGATTTTAGGTTTATATTTGGGGTAAGGATTAGATTTGGGGTTAGGTTTAGATTTTAGGTTTAGATTTGGGGTTAGGTTTAGATTTGGGGTTAGGTTTAGATTTTAGGTTTAGATTTGGGGTTAGGTTTAGATTTTAGGTTTAGATTTGGGGTTAGGTTTATACTTGGGGTTAGGTTTAGATTTTAGGTTTAGATTTGTGGTTAGGTTTAGATTTTAGGTTTAGATTTGGAGTTAGGTTTAGATTTGGAGTTAGGTTTAGATTTTAGGTTTAGATTTGGGGTTAGGTTTAGATTTGGGGTTAGGTTTAGATTTTAGGTTTAGATTTGGGGTTAGGTTTAGATTTTAGGTTTAGATTTGGGGTTAGGTTTAGATTTGGAATTAGATTTGGGGTTAGGTTTAGATTTGGGGTTAGGTTTAGATTTTAGGTTTAGATTTGGGGTTAGGTTTAGATTTGGGGTTAGGTTTAGATTTTAGGTTTAGATTTGGGGTTAGGTTTAGATTTGGGGTTAGATTTGGGGTTAGGTTTAGATTTGCGGTTAGGTTTAGATTTTAGGTTTAGATATGGGGTTAGGTTTAGATTTGGGGTTAGGTTTAGATTTTAGGTTTAGATTTGGGGTTAGGTTTAGATTTTAGGTTTAGATTTGGGGTTAGGTTTAGATTTTAGGTTTAGATTTGGGGTTAGGTTTAGATTTTAGGTTTAGATTTGGGGTTAGGTTTAGATTTTAGGTTTATATTTGGGGTAAGGTTTAGATTTGGGGTTAGGTTTAGATTTTAGGTTTAGATTTGGGGTTAGGTTTAGATTTGGGGTTAGGTTTAGATTTTAGGTTTAGATTTGGGGTTAGGTTTAGATTTTAGGTTTAGATTTGGGGTTAGGTTTAGACTTGGGGTTAGGTTTAGATTTTAGGTTTAGATTTGGGGTTAGGTTTAGATTTTAGGTTTAGATTTGGGGTTAGGTTTAGATTTTAGGTTTAGATTTGGGGTTAGGTTTAGATTTGGGGTTAGGTTTAGATTTTAGGTTTAGATTTGGGGTTAGGTTTAGATTTTAGGTTTAGATTTGGGGTTAGGTTTAGATTTTGGGTTAGGTTTAGATTTTAGGTTTAGATTTGGGGTTAGGTTTAGATTTTAGGTTTAGATTTGGGGTTAGGTTTAGATTTAAGGTTTAGATTTGGGGTTAGGTTTAGATTTGGGGTTAGGTTTAGATTTTAGGTTTAGATTTGGGGTTAGGTTTAGATTTGGGGTTAGGTTTAGATTTTAGGTTTAGATTTGGGGTTAGGTTTAGATTTAAGGTTTAGATTTGGGGTTAGGTTTAGATTTGGGGTTAGGTTTAGATTTTAGGTTTAGATTTGGGGTTAGGTTTAGATTTTAGGTTTAGATTTGGGGTAAGGTTTACATTTGGGCTTAGGTTTAGATTTTAGGTTTAGATTTGGGGTTAGGTTTAGATTTCGGGTTAGGTTTAGATTTTAGGTTTAGATTTGGGTTTAGGTTTAGATTTTATGTTTAGATATGGGGTTAGGTTTAGATTTGGGGTTAGGTTTAGATTTTAGGTTTAGATTTGGGGTTAGGTTTAGATTTGGGGTTAGGTTTAGATTTTAGGTTTAGATTTGGGGTTAGGTTTAGATTTGGGGTTAGGTTTAGATTTTAGGTTTAGATTTGGGGTTAGGTTTAGATTTGGGGTTAGGTTTAGATTTTAGGTTTAGATTTGTGGTTAGGTTTATATTTTAGGATTAGATTTGGGGTTAGGTTAAGATTTGGGGTTAGGTTTAGATTTTAGGTTTAGATTTGGGGTTAGGTTTAGATTTTAGGTTTAGATTTGGGGTTAGGTTTAGATTTTAGGTTAGGTTTAGATTTTAGGTTTAGATTTGGGGTTAGATTTAGATTTGGGGTTAGGTTTAGATTTTAGGTTTAGATTTGGGGTTAGGTTTAGATTTTAGGTTTAGATTTTAGGTTTAGATTTGGGGTTAGGTTTAGATTTTAGGTTTAGATTTGGGGTTAGGTTTAGATTTTAGGTTTATATTTGGGGTAAGGTTTAGATTTTAGGTTTAGATATGGGGTTAGGTTTAGATTTGGGGTTAGGTTTAGATTTTAGGTTTAGATTTGGGGTTAGGTTTAGATTTGGGGTTAGGTTTAGATTTTAGGTTTAGATTTGGGGTTAGGTTTAGATTTTAGGTTTAGATTTGGGGTTAGGTTTAGATTTGGGGTTAGGTTTAGATTTTAGGTTTAGATTTGGGGTTAGGTTTAGATTTTAGGTTTAGATTTGGGGTTAGGTTTAGATTTGGGGTTAGATTTGGGGTTAGGTTTAGATTTGGGGTTAGGTTTAGATTTTAGGTTTAGATTTTAGGTTTAGATTTGGGGTTATGTTTAGATTTTAGGTTTAGATTTGGGGTTAGGTTTAGATTTGGGGTTAGATTTGGGGTTAGGTTTAGATTTGGGGTTAGGTTTAGATTTTAGGTTTAGATTTGGGGTTAGGTTTAGATTTGGGGTTAGGTTTAGATTTTAGGTTTAGATTTGGGGTTAGGTTTAGATTTTAGGTTTATATTTGGGGTTAGGTTTAGATTTTAGGTTTAGATTTGTGGTTAGGTTTAGATTTTAGGTTTAGATTTGGGGTTAGGTTTAGATTTTAGGTTTAGATTTGGGGTTGGGTTTAGATTTTAGGTTTAGATTTGGAGTTAGGTTTAGACTTGGGGTTAGGTTTAGATTTTAGGTTTAGATTTGGGGTTAGGTTTAGATTTTAGGTTTAGACTTGGGGTTAGGTTTAGATTTGGGGTTAGGTTTAGATTTTAGGTTTAGATTTGGGGTTAGGTTTAGATTTTAGGTTTAGATGTGGGGTTAGGTTTAGATTTTAGGTTTAGATTTGGGGTTAGGTTTAGATTTTGGGTTAGGTTTAGATTTTAGGTTTAGATTTGGGGTTAGGTTTAGATTTTAGGTTTAGATTTGGGGTTAGGTTTAGATTTAAGGTTTAGATTTGGGGTTAGGTTTAGATTTGGGGTTAGGTTTAGATTTTAGGTTTAGATTTGGGGTTAGGTTTAGATTTTAGGTTTAGATTTGGGGTTAGGTTTAGATTTTAGGTTTAGATTTGGGGTTAGGTTTAGATTTTAGGTTTAGATTTGGGGTTAGGTTTAGATTTGGGGTTAGGTTTAGATTTTTGGTTTAGATTTGGGGTTACGTTTAGATTTGGGGTTAGGTTTAGATTTTAGGTTTAGATATGGGGTTAGGTTTAGATTTGGGGTTAGGTTTAGATTTTAGGTTTAGATTTGGGGTTAGGTTTAGATTTTAGGTTTAGATTTGGGGTTAGGTTTAGATTTTAGGTTTAGATTTGGGGTTAGGTTTAGATTTTAGGTTTAGATTTGGGGTTAGGTTTAGATTTTAGGTTTATATTTGGGGTAAGGTTTAGATTTGGGGTTAGGTTTAGATTTTAGGTTTAGATTTGGGGTTAGGTTTAGATTTGGGGTTAGGTTTAGATTTTAGGTTTAGATTTGGGGTTAGGTTTAGATTTTAGGTTTAGATTTGGGGTTAGGTTTAGACTTGGGGTTAGGTTTAGATTTTAGGTTTAGATTTGGGGTTAGGTTTAGATTTTAGGTTTAGATTTGGGGTTAGGTTTAGATTTTAGGTTTAGATTTGGGGTTAGGTTTAGATTTGGGGTTAGGTTTAGATTTTAGGTTTAGATTTGGGGTTAGGTTTAGATTTTAGGTTTAGATTTGGGGTTAGGTTTAGATTTTGGGTTAGGTTTAGATTTTAGGTTTAGATTTGGGGTTAGGTTTAGATTTTAGGTTTAGATTTGGGGTTAGGTTTAGATTTAAGGTTTAGATTTGGGGTTAGGTTTAGATTTGGGGTTAGGTTTAGATTTTAGGTTTAGATTTGGGGTTAGGTTTAGATTTGGGGTTAGGTTTAGATTTTAGGTTTAGATTTGGGGTTAGGTTTAGATTTAAGGTTTAGATTTGGGGTTAGGTTTAGATTTGGGGTTAGGTTTAGATTTTAGGTTTAGATTTGGGGTTAGGTTTAGATTTTAGGTTTAGATTTGGGGTAAGGTTTACATTTGGGCTTAGGTTTAGATTTTAGGTTTAGATTTGGGGTTAGGTTTAGATTTCGGGTTAGGTTTAGATTTTAGGTTTAGATTTGGGTTTAGGTTTAGATTTTATGTTTAGATATGGGGTTAGGTTTAGATTTGGGGTTAGGTTTAGATTTTAGGTTTAGATTTGGGGTTAGGTTTAGATTTGGGGTTAGGTTTAGATTTTAGGTTTAGATTTGGGGTTAGGTTTAGATTTGGGGTTAGGTTTAGATTTTAGGTTTAGATTTGGGGTTAGGTTTAGATTTGGGGTTAGGTTTAGATTTTAGGTTTAGATTTGTGGTTAGGTTTATATTTTAGGATTAGATTTGGGGTTAGGTTAAGATTTGGGGTTAGGTTTAGATTTTAGGTTTAGATTTGGGGTTAGGTTTAGATTTTAGGTTTAGATTTGGGGTTAGGTTTAGATTTTAGGTTAGGTTTAGATTTTAGGTTTAGATTTGGGGTTAGATTTAGATTTGGGGTTAGGTTTAGATTTTAGGTTTAGATTTGGGGTTAGGTTTAGATTTTAGGTTTAGATTTTAGGTTTAGATTTGGGGTTAGGTTTAGATTTTAGGTTTAGATTTGGGGTTAGGTTTAGATTTTAGGTTTATATTTGGGGTTAGGTTTAGATTTTAGGTTTAGATATGGGGTTAGGTTTAGATTTGGGGTTAGGTTTAGATTTTAGGTTTAGATTTGGGGTTAGGTTTAGATTTGGGGTTAGGTTTAGATTTTAGGTTTAGATTTGGGGTTAGGTTTAGATTTTAGGTTTAGATTTGGGGTTAGGTTTAGATTTGGGGTTAGGTTTAGATTTTAGGTTTAGATTTGGGGTTAGGTTTAGATTTTAGGTTTAGATTTGGGGTTAGGTTTAGATTTGGGGTTAGATTTGGGGTTAGGTTTAGATTTGGGGTTAGGTTTAGATTTTAGGTTTAGATTTTAGGTTTAGATTTGGGGTTATGTTTAGATTTTAGGTTTAGATTTGGGGTTAGGTTTAGATTTGGGGTTAGATTTGGGGTTAGGTTTAGATTTGGGGTTAGGTTTAGATTTTAGGTTTAGATTTGGGGTTAGGTTTAGATTTGGGGTTAGGTTTAGATTTTAGGTTTAGATTTGGGGTTAGGTTTAGATTTTAGGTTTATATTTGGGGTTAGGTTTAGATTTTAGGTTTAGATTTGTGGTTAGGTTTAGATTTTAGGTTTAGATTTGGGGTTAGGTTTAGATTTTAGGTTTAGATTTGGGGTTGGGTTTAGATTTTAGGTTTAGATTTGGAGTTAGGTTTAGACTTGGGGTTAGGTTTAGATTTTAGGTTTAGATTTGGGGTTAGGTTTAGATTTTAGGTTTAGACTTGGGGTTAGGTTTAGATTTGGGGTTAGGTTTAGATTTTAGGTTTAGATTTGGGGTTAGGTTTAGATTTTAGGTTTAGATGTGGGGTTAGGTTTAGATTTTAGGTTTAGATTTGGGGTTAGGTTTAGATTTTGGGTTAGGTTTAGATTTTAGGTTTAGATTTGGGGTTAGGTTTAGATTTTAGGTTTAGATTTGGGGTTAGGTTTAGATTTAAGGTTTAGATTTGGGGTTAGGTTTAGATTTGGGGTTAGGTTTAGATTTTAGGTTTAGATTTGGGGTTAGGTTTAGATTTTAGGTTTAGATTTGGGGTTAGGTTTAGATTTGGGGTTAGGTTTAGATTTTTGGTTTAGATTTGGGGTTACGTTTAGATTTGGGGTTAGGTTTAGATTTTAGGTTTAGATTTGGGGTTAGGTTTAGATTTTAGGTTTAGATTTGGGGTTAGGTTTAGATTTGGGGTTAGGTTTAGATTTTAGGTTTAGATTTGGGGTTAGGTTTAGATTTTAGGTTTAGATTTTAGGTTAGGTTTAGATTTTAGGTTTATATTTGGGGTAAGGTTTAGATTTGGGGTTAGGTTTAGATTTTAGTTTTAGATTTGGGGTTAGGTTTAGATTTTGGGTTAGGCTTAGATTTTAGGTTTAGATTTGGGGTTAGGTTTAGATTTTAGGTTTAGATTTGGGGTTAGGTTTAGATTTTAGGTTTAGATTTGGGGTTAGGTTTAGATTTGGGGTTAGGTTTAGATTTTAGGTTTAGATTTGGGGTTAGGTTTAGATTTTAGGTTTAGATTTGGGGTTAGGTTTAGATTTGGGGTTAGGTTTAGATTTTTGGTTTAGAGTTGGGGTTACGTTTAGATTTGGGGTTAGGTTTAGATTTTAGGTTTAGATTTGGGGTTAGGTTTAGATTTTAGGTTTAGATTTGGGGTTAGGTTTAGATTTTAGGTTTAGATTTGGGGTAAGGTTTACATTTGGGCTTAGGTTTAGATTTTAGGTTTAGATTTGGGGTTAGGTTTAGATTTCGGGTGAGGTTTAGATTTTAGTTTTAGATTTGGGGTTAGGTTTAGATTTGGGGTTAGGTTTAGATTTTAGGTTTAGATTTGGGGTTGGGTTTAGATTTTAGGTTTAGATTTGGGGTTAGGTTTAGATTTTAGGTTTAGATTTGGGGTTAGGTTTAGATTTCAGGTTTAGATTTGGGGTTAGGTTTAGATTTGGGGTTAGGTTTAGATTTTAGGTTTAGATTTGGGGTTAGGTTTAGATTTTAGGTTTAGATTTGGGGTTAGGTTTAGATTTTAGGTTTAGATTTGGGGTTAGGTTTAGATTTTAGGTTTAGATTTTAGGTTTAGATTTGGGGTGAGGTTTAGATTTTAGGTTTAGATTTTAGGTTTAGATTTGGGGTTAGGTTTAGATTTTAGGTTTAGATTTGGGGTTAGGTTTAGATTTTAGGTTTAGATTTGGGGTTAGGTTTAGATTTTAGGTTTATATTTGGGGTAAGGTTTAGATTTCGGGTTAGGTTTAGATTTTAGGTTTAGATTTCAGTTTAGGTTTAGATTTTATGTTTAGATATGGGGTTAGGTTTAGATTTTAGGTTTAGATTTGGGGTTAGGTTTAGATTTGGGGTTAGGTTTAGATTTTAGGTTTAGATTTGGGGTTAGGTTTAGATTTTAGGTTTAGATTTGGGGTTAGGTTTAGATTTGGGGTTAGGTTTAGATTTTAGGTTTAGATTTGGGGTTAGGGTTAGATTTTAGGTTTAGATTTAGGTTTAGATTTGGGGTTAGGTTTAGATTTTAGGTTTAGATTTGGGGTTAGGTTTAGATTTTAGGTTTAGATTTGGGGTTAGGTTTAGATTTTAGGTTTAGATTTGGGGTTAGGTTTAGATTTGGGGTTAGGTTTATATTTTAGGATTAGATTTGGGGTTAGGTTAAGATTTGGGGTTAGGTTTAGATTTTAGGTTTAGATTTGGGGTTAGGTTTAGATTTTAGGTTTAGATTTGGGGTTAGGTTTAGATTTTAGGTTTAGATTTGGGGTTAGGTTTAGATTTTAGGTTTTGATTTGGGGTTAGGTTTAGATTTTAGGTTTAGATTTGGGGTTAGGTTTATATTTTAGGTTTAGATTTGGGGTTAGGTTTAGATTTTAGGTTTAGATTTGGGGTTGGGTTTAGATTTTAGGTTTAGATTTGGGGTTAGGTTTAGATTTGGGGTTAGGTTTAGATTTTAGGTTTAGATTTGGGGTTAGGTTTAGATTTTAGGTTTAGATTTTAGGTTTAGATTTGGGGTTAGGTTTAGATTTTAGGTTTAGATTTGGGGTTAGGTTTAGATTTTAGGTTTATATTTGGGGTAAGGTTTAGATTTGGGGTTAGGTTTAGATTTTAGGTTTAGATTTGGGGTTAGGTTTAGATTTGGGGTTAGGTTTAGATTTTAGGTTTAGATTTGGGGTTAGGTTTAGATTTTAGGTTTAGATATGGGGTTAGGTTTAGATTTGGAGTTAGGTTTAGATTTTAGGTTTAGATTTGGGGTTAGGTTTAGATTTGGGGTTAGGTTTAGATTTTAGGTTTAGATTTGGGGTTAGGTTTAGATTTTAGGTTTAGATTTGGGGTTAGGTGTAGATTTGGGGTTAGGTTTAGATTTTAGGTTTAGATTTGGGGTTAGGTTTAGATTTTAGGTTTAGATTTGGGGTTAGGTTTAGATTTGGGGTTAGGTTTAGATTTTAGGTTTAGATTTGGGGTTAGGTTTAGATTTGGGGTTAGGTTTAGATTTTAGGTTTAGATTTGGGGTTAGGTTTAGATTTGGGGTTAGGTTTAGATTTTAGGTTTAGATTTGGGGTTAGGTTTAGATTTAAGGTTTAGATTTGGGGTTAGGTTTAGATTTTAGGTTTAGATTTGGGGTTAGGTTTAGATTTTAGGTTTAGATTTGGGGTTAGGTTTAGATTTGAGGTTAGGTTTAGATTTTAGGTTTAGATTTGGGGTTAGGTTTAGATTTGGGGTTAGGTTTAGATTTTAGGTTTAGATTTGGGGTTAGGTTTAGATTTTAGGTTTAGATTTTAGGTTTAGATTTGGGGTTAGGTTTAGATTTTAGGTTTAGATTTGGGGTTAGGTTTAGATTTTAGGTTTATATTTGGGGTTAGGTTTAGATTTTAGGTTTAGATATGGGGTTAGGTTTAGATTTGGGGTTAGGTTTAGATTTTAGGTTTAGATTTGGGGTTAGGTTTAGATTTGGGGTTAGGTTTAGATTTTAGGTTTAGATTTGGGGTTAGGTTTAGATTTGGGGTTAGGTTTAGATTTTAGGTTTAGATTTGGGGTTAGGTTTAGATTTGGGGTTAGGTTTAGATTTTAGGTTTAGATTTGGGGTTAGGTTTAGATTTAAGGTTTAGATTTGGGGTTAGGTTTAGATTTTAGGTTTAGATTTGGGGTTAGGTTTAGATTTTAGTTTTAGATTTGGGGTTAGGTTTAGATTTTAGGTTTAGATTTGGGGTTAGGTTTAGATTTTAGGTTTAGATTTGGGGTTAGGTTTAGATTTGGGGTTAGGTTTAGATTTTAGGTTTAGATTTGGAGTTAGGTTTAGATTTTAGGTTTAGATTTGGGGTTAGGTTTATATTTTAGGTTTAGATTTGGCGTTAGGTTGTGATTTTAGGTTTAGATTTGGGGTTAGGTTTAGATTTTAGGTTTAGATTTGGGGTTAGGTTTAGATTTTAGGTTTAGATTTGGGGTTAGGTTTAGATTTTAGGTTTATATTTGGGGTAAGGTTTAGATTTGGGGTTAGGTTTAGATTTTAGGTTTAGATTTGGGGTTAGGTTTAGATTTTATGTTTAGATATGGGGTTAGGTTTAGATTTGGGGTTAGGTTTAGATTTTAGGTTTAGATTTGGGATTAGGTTTAGATTTGGGGTTAGGTTTAGATTTTAGGTTTAGATTTGCGGTTAGTTTTAGATTTTAGGTTTAGATTTGGGGTTAGGTTTAGATTTGGGGTTAGGTTTAGATTTTAGGTTTAGATTTGGGGTTAGGTTTAGATTTGGGGTTAGGTTTAGATTTTAGGTTTAGATTTGGGGTTAGGTTTAGATTTTAGGTTTAGATTTGGGGTAAGGTTTAGATTTGGGGTTAGGTTTAGATTTTAGGTTTAGATTTTAGGTTTAGATTTTAGGTTTAGATTTTAGGTTTAGATTTGGGGTTAGGTTTAGATTTTAGGTTTAGATTTGGGGTTAGGTTTAGATTTTAGGTTTATATTTGGGGTTAGGTTTAGATTTTAGGTTTAGATATGGAGTTAGGTTTAGATTTGGGGTTAGGTTTAGATTTTAGGTTTAGATTTGGGGTTAGGTTTAGATTTGGGGTTAGGTTTAGATTTTAGGTTTAGATTTGGGGTTAGGTTTATATTTTAGGTTTAGATTTGGGGTTAGGTTTAGATTTGGGGTTAGGTTTAGATTTTAGGTTTAGATTTGGGGTTAGGTTTAGATTTGGGGTTAGGTTTAGATTTTAGGTTTAGATTTGGGGTTAGGTTTAGATTTTAGGTTTAGATTTGGGGTAAGGTTTACATTTGGGCTTAGGTTTAGATTTTAGGTTTAGATTTGGGGTTAGGTTTAGATTTGGGGTTAGGTTTAGATTTTAGGTTTACATTTGGGCTTAGGTTTAGATTTTAGGTTTAGATTTGGGGTTAGGTTTAGATTTGGGGTTAGGTTTAGATTTTAGGTTTAGATTTGAGGTTAGGTTTAGATTTTAGGTTTAGATTTGGGGTTAGGTTTAGATTTTAGGTTTAGATTTTAGGTTTAGATTTGGGGTTAGGTTTAGATTTTAGGTTTAGATTTGGGGTTAGGTTTAGATTTTAGGTTTAGATTTGGGGTTAGGTTTAGATTTTAGGTTTAGATTTGGGGTTAGGTTTAGATTTTAGGTTTAGATTTGGGGTTAGGTTTAGATTTTAGGTTTAGATTTGGGGTTAGGTTTAGATTTGGGGTTTATATTTGGGGTAAGGTTTAGATTTGGGGTTAGGTTTAGATTTTAGGTTTAGATTTGGGGTTAGGTTTAGATTTCGGGTTAGGTTTAGATTTTAGGTTTAGATTTGGGTTTAGGTTTAGATTTTATGTTTAGATATGGGGTTAGGTTTAGATTTGGGGTTAGGTTTAGATTTTAAGTTTAGATTTGGGGTTAGGTTTAGATTTTAGGTTTAGATTTGGGGTTAGGTTTATATTTAAGGATTAGATTTGGGGTTAGGTTTAGATTTGGGGTTAGGTTTAGATTTTAGGTTTAGATTTGGGGTTAGGTTTAGATTTTAGGTTTAGATTTGGGGTTAGGTTTAGATTTGGGGTTAGGTTTAGATTTGGGGTTAGGTTTAGATTTTAGGTTTTGATTTGGGGTTAGGTTTAGATTTTAGGTTTAGATTTGGGGTTAGGTTTAGATTTGGGGTTAGGTTTAGATTTTAGGTTTAGATTTGGGGTTAGGTTTAGATTTTAGGTTTAGATTTGGGGTTAGGTTTAGATTTTAGGTTTAGATTTGGGGTTAGGTTTAGATTTGGGGTTAGGTTTAGATTTTAGGTTTAGATTTGGGGTTAGGTTTAGATTTTAGGTTTAGATTTGGGGTTAGGTTTAGATTTGGGGTTAGATTTGGGGTTAGGTTTAGATTTGGGGTTAGGTTTAGATTTTAGGTTTAGATTTTAGGTTTAGATTTGGGGTTAGGTTTAGATTTTAGGTTTAGATTTGGGGTTAGGTTTAGATTTGGGGTTAGATTTGGGGTTAGGTTTAGATTTAAGGTTTAGATTTGGGGTTAGGTTTAGATTTTAGGTTTAGATTTGGGGTTAGGTTTAGATTTTAGGTTAGGTTTAGATTTTAGGTTTAGATTTGGGGTTAGGTTTAGATTTGGGGTTAGGTTTAGATTTTAGGTTTAGAATTGGGGTTAGGTTTAGATTTTAGGTTTAGATTTGGGGTTAGGTTTAGATTTTAGGTTTAGATTTGGGGTTAGGTTTAGACTTGGGGTTAGGTTTAGATTTTAGGTTTAGATTTGGGGTTAGGTTTAGATTTTAGGTTTAGATATGGGGTTAGGTTTAGATTTGGGGTTAGGTTTAGATTTTAGGTTTAGATTTGGGGTTAGGTTTAGATTTGGGGTTAGGTTTAGATTTTAGGTTTAGATTTGGGGTTAGGTTTAGATTTTAGGTTTAGATTTGGGGTTAGGTTTAGATTTGGGGTTAGGTTTAGATTTTAGGTTTAGATTTGGGGTTAGGTTTAGATTTTAGGTTTAGATTTGGGGTTAGGTTTAGATTTGGGGTTAGATTTGGGGTTAGGTTTAGATTTGGGGTTAGGTTTAGATTTTAGGTTTAGATTTTAGGTTTAGATTTGGGGTTAGGTTTAGATTTTAGGTTTAGATTTGGGGTTAGGTTTAGATTTGGGGTTAGATTTGGGGTTAGGTTTAGATTTTAGGTTTAGATTTGGGGTTAGGTTTAGATTTGGGGTTAGGTTTAGATTTTAGGTTTAGATTTGGGGTTAGGTTTAGATTTGGGGTTAGGTTTAGATTTTAGGTTTAGATTTGGGGTTAGGTTTAGATTTGGGGTTAGGTTTAGATTTGGGGTTAGGTTTAGATTTTAGGTTTAGATTTGGAGTTAGGTTTAGATTTTAGGTTTAGATTTGGGGTAGGTTTAGATTTTAGGTTTAGATTTTAGGTTTAGATTTGGGGTTAGGTTTAGATTTTAGGTTTAGATTTGGGGTTAGGTTTAGATTTTAGGTTTAGATTTGGGGTTAGGTTTAGATTTTAGTTTTAGATTTGGGGTTAGGTTTAGATTTTAGGTTTAGATTTGGGGTTAGGTTTAGATTTTAGGTTTAGATTTGGGGTAAGGTTTAGATTTGGGGTTAGGTTTAGATTTTAGGTTTAGATTTGGGGTTAGGTTTAGATTTCGGGTTAGGTTTAGATTTTAGGTTTAGATTTGGGGTTAGGTTTAGATTTTATGTTTAGATATGGGGTTAGGTTTAGATTTGGGGTTAGGTTTAGATTTTAGGTTTAGATATGGGGTTAGGTTTAGATTTGGGGTTAGGTTTAGATTTTAGGTTTAGATTTGGGGTTAGGTTTAGATTTGGGGTTAGGTTTAGATTTTAGGTTTAGATTTGCGGTTAGTTTTAGATTTTAGGTTTAGATTTGGGGTTAGGTTTAGATTTGGGGTTAGGTTTAGATTTTAGGTTTAGATTTGGGGTTAGGTTTAGATTTGGGGTTAGGTTTAGATTTTAGGTTTAGATTTGGGGTTAGGTTTAGATTTAAGGTTTAGTTTTGGGGTTAGGTTTAGATTTTAGGTTTAGATTTGGGGTTAGGTTTAGATTTTAGGTTTAGATTTGGGGTTAGGTTTAGATTTGAGGTTAGGTTTTGATTTTAGGTTTAGATTTGGGGTAAGGTTTAGATTTGGGGTTAGGTTTAGATTTTAGGTTTAGATTTTAGGTTTAGATTTTAGGTTTAGATTTGGGGTTAGGTTTAGATTTTAGGTTTATATTTGGGGTTAGGTTTAGATTTTAGGTTTAGATATGGGGTTAGGTTTAGATTTGGGGTTAGGTTTAGATTTTAGGTTTAGATTTGGGGTTAGGTTTAGATTTGGGGTTAGGTTTAGATTTTAGGTTTAGATTTGGGGTTAGGTTTAGATTTTAGGTTTAGATTTGGGGTTAGGTTTAGATTTGGGGTTAGGTTTAGATTTTAGGTTTAGATTTGGGGTTAGGTTTAGATTTTAGGTTTAGATTTGGGGTAAGGTTTACATTTGGGCTTAGGTTTAGATTTTAGGTTTAGATTTGGGGTTAGGTTTAGATTTGGGGTTAGGTTTAGATTTTAGGTTTACATTTGGGCTTAGGTTTAGATTTTAGGTTTAGATTTGGGGTTAGGTTTAGATTTGGGGTTAGGTTTAGATTTTAGGTTTAGATTTGAGGTTAGGTTTAGATTTTAGGTTTAGATTTGGGGTTAGGTTTAGATTTGGGGTTAGGTTTAGATTTTAGGTTTAGATTTGGGGTTAGGTTTAGATTTGGGGTTAGGTTTAGATTTTAGGTTTAGATTTGGGGTTAGGTTTAGATTTAAGGTTTAGATTTGGGGTTAGGTTTAGATTTTAGGTTTAGATTTGGGGTTAGGTTTAGATTTTAGGTTAGGTTTAGATTTTAGGTTTAGATTTGGGGTTAGGTTTAGATTTGGGGTTAGGTTTAGATTTTAGGTTTAGAATTGGGGTTAGGTTTAGATTTTAGGTTTAGATTTGGGGTTAGGTTTAGATTTTAGGTTTAGATATGGGGTTAGGTTTAGATTTGGGGTTAGGTTTAGATTTTAGGTTTAGATTTGGGGTTAGGTTTAGATTTGGGGTTAGGTTTAGATTTTAGGTTTAGATTTGGGGTTAGGTTTAGATTTTAGGTTTAGATTTGGGGTTAGGTTTAGATTTGGGGTTAGGTTTAGATTTTAGGTTTAGATTTGGGGTTAGGTTTAGATTTTAGGTTTAGATTTGGGGTTAGGTTTAGATTTAAGGTTTAGATTTGGGGTTAGGTTTAGATTTTAGGTTTAGATTTGGGGTTAGGTTTAGATTTTAGGTTTAGATTTGGGGTTAGGTTTTAGATTTGGGGTTAGGTTTAGATTTTAGGTTTAGATTTGGGGTTAGGTTTAGATTTGGGGTTAGGTTTAGATTTGGGGTTAGGTTTAGATTTTAGGTTTAGATTTGGAGTTAGGTTTAGATTTTAGGTTTAGATTTGGGGTTAGGTTTAGATTTTAGGTTTAGATTTTAGGTTTAGATTTGGGGTTAGGTTTAGATTTTAGGTTTAGATTTGGGGTTAGGTTTAGATTTTAGGTTTAGATTTGGGGTTAGGTTTAGATTTTAGGTTTAGATTTGGGGTTAGGTTTAGATTTTAGGTTTAGATTTGGGGTTAGGTTTAGATTTTAGGTTTATATTTGGGGTAAGGTTTAGATTTGGGGTTAGGTTTAGATTTTAGGTTTAGATTTGGGGTTAGGTTTAGATTTCGGGTTAGGTTTAGATTTTAGGTTTAGATTTGGGTTTAGGTTTAGATTTTATGTTTAGATATGGGGTTAGGTTTAGATTTGGGGTTAGGTTTAGATTTTAGGTTTAGATTTGGGGTTAGGTTTAGATTTGGGGTTAGGTTTAGATTTTAGGTTTAGATTTGGGGTTAGGTTTAGATTTTAGGTTTAGATTTGGGGTTAGGTTTAGATTTTAAGTTTAGATTTGGGGTTAGGTTTAGATTTTAGGTTTAGATTTGGTGTTAGGTTTATATTTTAGGATTAGATTTGGGGTTAGGTTTAGATTTGGGGTTAGGTTTAGATTTTAGGTTTAGATTTGGGGTTAGGTTTAGATTTTAGGTTTAGATTTTAGGTTTAGATTTGGGGTTAGGTTTAGATTTTAGGTTTAGATTTGGGGTTAGGTTTAGATTTTAGGTTTTGATTTGGGGTTAGGTTTAGATTTTAGGTTTAGATTTGGGGTTAGGTTTAGATTTTAGGTTTAGATTTGGGGTTAGGTTTAGATTTTAGGTTTAGATTTGGGGTTAGGTTTAGATTTGGGGTTAGGTTTAGATTTCAGGTTTAGATTTGGGGTTAGGTTTAGATTTTAGGTTTAGATTTGGGGTTAGGTTTAGATTTGGGGTTAGGTTTAGATTTTAGGTTTAGATTTGGGGTTAGGTTTAGATTTTAGGTTTAGATTTGGGGTTAGGTTTAGATTTGGGGTTAGGTTTAGATTTTAGGTTTAGATTTGGGGTTAGGTTTAGATTTGGGGTTAGGTTTAGATTTTAGGTTTAGATTTGGGGTTAGGTTTAGATTTAAGGTTTAGATTTGGGGTTAGGTTTAGATTTTAGGTTTAGATTTGGGGTTAGGTTTAGATTTTAGGTTAGGTTTAGATTTTAGGTTTAGATTTGGGGTTAGGTTTAGATTTGGGGTTAGGTTTAGATTTTAGGTTTAGAATTGGGGTTAGGTTTAGATTTTAGGTTTAGATTTGGGGTTAGGTTTAGATTTTAGGTTTAGATTTTAGGTTTAGATTTGGGGTTAGGTTTAGATTTTAGGTTTAGATATGGGGTTAGGTTTAGATTTGGGGTTAGGTTTAGATTTTAGGTTTAGATTTGGGGTTAGGTTTAGATTTGGGGTTAGGTTTAGATTTTAGGTTTAGATTTGGGGTTAGGTTTAGATTTTAGGTTTAGATTTGGGGTTAGGTTTAGATTTGGGGTTAGGTTTAGATTTTAGGTTTAGATTTGGGGTTAGGTTTAGATTTTAGGTTTAGATTTGGGGTTAGGTTTAGATTTGGGGTAAGATTTGGGGTTAGGTTTAGATTTGGGGTTAGGTTTAGATTTTAGGTTTAGATTTTAGGTTTAGATTTGGGGTTAGGTTTAGATTTTAGGTTTAGATTTGGGGTTAGGTTTAGATTTGGGGTTAGATTTGGGGTTAGGTTTAGATTTTAGGTTTAGATTTGGGGTTAGGTTTAGATTTGGGGTTAGGTTTAGATTTTAGGTTTAGATTTGGGGTTAGGTTTAGATTTGGGGTTAGGTTTAGATTTTAGGTTTAGATTTGGGGTTAGGTTTAGATTTGGGGTTAGGTTTAGATTTGGGGTTAGGTTTAGATTTCAGGTTTAGATTTGGAGTTAGGTTTAGATTTTAGGTTTAGATTTGGGGTAGGTTTAGATTTTAGGTTTAGATTTTAGGTTTAGATTTGGGGTTAGGTTTAGATTTTAGGTTTAGATTTGGGGTTAGGTTTAGATTTTAGGTTTAGATTTGGGGTTAGGTTTAGATTATAGGTTTAGATTTGGGGTTAGGTTTAGATTTTAGGTTTAGATTTGGGGTTAGGTTTAGATTTTAGGTTTAGATTTGGGGTAAGGTTTAGATTTGGGGTTAGGTTTAGATTTTAGGTTTAGATTTGGGGTTAGGTTTAGATTTCGGGTTAGGTTTAGATTTTAGGTTTAGATTTGGGTTTAGGTTTAGATTTTATATTTAGATATGGGGTTAGGTTTAGATTTGGGGTTAGGTTTAGATTTTAGGTTTAGATTTGGGCTTAGGTTTAGATTTGGGGTTAGGTTTAGATTTTAGGTTTAGATTTGGGGTTAGGTTTAGATTTTAGGTTTAGATTTGGGGTTAGGTTTAGATTTGGCGTTAGGTTTAGATTTTAGGCTTAGATTTGGGGTTAGGTTTAGATTTTAGGTTTAGATTTTAGGTTTAGATTTGGGGTTAGGTTTAGATTTTAGGTTTAGATTTGGGGTTAGGTTTAAATTTTAAGTTTAGATTTGGGGTTAGGTTTAGATTTTAGGTTTAGATTTGGGGTTAGGTTTATATTTTATGATTAGATTTGGGGTTAGGTTTAGATTTTAGGTTTAGATTTGGGGTTAGGTTTAGATTTTAGGTTTAGATTTGGGGTTAGGTTTAGATTTGGGGTTAGGTTTAGATTTTAGGTTTAGATTTGGGGTTAGGTTTAGATTTTAGGTTTAGATTTGGGGTTAGGTTTAGATTTGGGGTTAGGTTTAGATTTTTGGTTTAGATTTGGGGTTAAGTTTAGATTTGGGGTTAGGTTTAGATTTTAGGTTTAGATTTGGGGTTAGGTTTAGATTTTAGGTTTAGATTTGGGGTTAGGTTTAGATTTTAGGTTTAGATATGGGGTTAGGTTTAGATTTGGGGTTAGGTTTAGATTTTAGGTTTAGATTTGGGGTTAGGTTTAGATTTGGGGTTAGGTTTAGATTTTAGGTTTAGATTTGGGTTTAGGTTTAGATTTTATGTTTAGATATGGGGTTAGGTTTAGATTTGGGGTTAGGTTTAGATTTTAGGTTTAGATTTGGGGTTAGGTTTAGATTTGGGGTTAGGTTTAGATTTTAGGTTTAGATTTGGAGTTAGGTTTAGATTTTAGGTTTAGATTTGGGGTTAGGTTTAGATTTGGGGTTAGGTTTAGATTTTAGGTTTAGATTTGGGGTTAGGTTTAGATTTTAGGTTTAGATTTGGGGTTAGGTTTAGATTTTAGGTTTAGATTTGGGCTTAGGTTTAGATTTTAGGTTTAGATTTGGGGTTAGGTTTAGATTTTAGGTTTAGATTTTAGGTTTAGATTTGGGGTGAGGTTTAGATTTTAGGTTTAGATTTTAGGTTTAGATTTGGGGTTAGATCTAGATTTTAGGTTTAGATTTGGGGTTAGGTTTAGATTTTAGGTTTAGATTTGGGGTTAGGTTTAGATTTTAGGTTTATATTTGTGGTAAGGTTTAGATTTGGGGTTAGGTTTAGATTTTAGGTTTAGATTTGGGGTTAGGTTTAGATTTCGGGTTAGGTTTATATTTTAGGTTTAGATTTGGGTTTAGGTTTAGATTTTATGTTTAGATATGGGGTTAGGTTTAGATTTGGGGTTAGGTTTAGATTTTAGGTTTAGATTTGGGGTTAGGTTTAGATTTGGGGTTAGGTTTAGATTTTAGGTTTAGATTTGGGGTTAGGTTTAGATTTTAGGTTTAGATTTGGGGTTAGGTTTAGATTTGGGGTTAGGTTTAGATTTTAGGTTTAGATTTGGGGTTAGGTTTAGATTTTAGGTTTAGATTTAGGTTTAGATTTGGGGTTAGGTTTAGATTTTAGGTTTAGATTTGGGGTTAGGTTTAGATTTTAAGTTTAGATTTGGGGTTAGGTTTAGATTTTAGGTTTAGATTTGGGGTTAGGTTTAGATTTGGGGTTAGGTTTATATTTTAGGATTAGATTTGGGGTTAGGTTAAGATTTGGGGTTAGGTTTAGATTTTAGGTTTAGATTTGGGGTTAGGTTTAGATTTTAGGTTTAGATTTGGGGTTAGGTTTAGATTTTAGGTTTAGATTTGGGGTTAGGTTTAGATTTTAGGTTTTGATTTGGGGTTAGGTTTAGATTTTAGGTTTAGATTTGGGGTTAGGTTTATATTTTAGGTTTAGATTTGGGGTTAGGTTTAGATTTTAGTTTTAGATTTGGGGTTGGGTTTAGATTTTAGGTTTAGATTTGGGGTTAGGTTTAGATTTGGGGTTAGGTTTAGATTTTAGGTTTAGATTTGGGGTTAGGTTTAGATTTTAGGTTTAGATTTTAGGTTTAGATTTGGGGTTAGGTTTAGATTTTAGGTTTAGATTTGGGGTTAGGTTTAGATTTTAGGTTTATATTTGGGGTAAGGTTTAGATTTGGGGTTAGGTTTAGATTTTAGGTTTAGATTTGGGGTTAGGTTTAGATTTGGGGTTAGGTTTAGATTTTTGGTTTAGATTTGGGGTTAGGTTTAGATTTTAGGTTTAGATATGGGGTTAGGTTTAGATTTGGGGTTAGGTTTAGATTTTAGGTTTAGATTTGGGGTTAGGTTTAGATTTGGGGTTAGGTTTAGATTTTAGGTTTAGATTTGGGGTTAGGTTTAGATTTTAGGTTTAGATTTGGGGTTAGGTGTAGATTTGGGGTTAGGTTTAGATTTTAGGTTTAGATTTGGGGTTAGGTTTAGATTTTAGGTTTAGATTTGGGGTTAGGTTTAGATTTGGGGTTAGGTTTAGATTTTAGGTTTAGATTTGGGGTTAGGTTTAGATTTGGGGTTAGGTTTAGATTTTAGGTTTAGATTTGGGGTTAGGTTTAGATTTGGGGTTAGGTTTAGATTTTAGGTTTAGATTTGGGGTTAGGTTTAGATTTGGGGTTAGGTTTAGATTTTAGGTTTAGATTTGGGGTTAGGTTTAGATTTAAGGTTTAGATTTGGGGTTAGGTTTAGATTTTAGGTTTAGATTTGGGGTTAGGTTTAGATTTTAGGTTAGGTTTAGATTTTAGGTTTAGTTTTGGGGTTAGGTTTAGATTTGGGGTTAGGTTTAGATTTTAGGTTTAGATTTGGGGTTAGGTTTAGATTTTAGGATTAGATTTTAGGTTTAGATTTGGGGTTAGGTTTAGATTTTAGGTTTAGATTTGGGGTTAGGTTTAGATTTTAGGTTTATATTTGGGGTTAGGTTTAGATTTTAGGTTTAGATATGGGGTTAGGTTTAGATTTGGGGTTAGGTTTAGATTTTAGGTTTAGATTTGGGGTTAGGTTTAGATTTGGGGTTAGGTTTAGATTTTAGGTTTAGATTTGGGGTTAGGTTTAGATTTTAGGTTTAGATTTGGGGTTAGGTTTAGATTTGGGGTTAGGTTTAGATTTTTGGTTTAGAGTTGGGGTTACGTTTAGATTTAAGGTTTAGATTTGGGGTTAGGTTTAGATTTTAGGTTTAGATTTGGGGTTAGGTTTAGATTTTAAGTTTAGATTTGGGGTTAGGTTTAGATTTGGGGTTAGGTTTAGATTTTAGGTTTAGATTTGGGGTTAGGTTTAGATTTAAGGTTTAGATTTGGGGTTAGGTTTAGATTTTAGGTTTAGATTTTAGGTTTAGATTTGGGTTTAGGTTTAGATTTTAGGTTTAGATTTGGGGTTAGGTTTAGATTTGGGGTTAGGTTTAGATTTTAGGTTTAGATTTGGGGTTAGGTTTAGATTTTAGGTTTAGATTTTAGGTTTAGATTTGGGGTTAGGTTTAGATTTTAGGTTTAGATTTGGGGTTAGGTTTAGATTTGGGGTTAGGTTTATATTTTAGGATTAGATTTGGGGTTAGGTTAAGATTTGGGGTTAGGTTTAGATTTTAGGTTTAGATTTGGGGTTAGGTTTAGATTTTAGGTTTAGATTTGGGGTTAGGTTTAGATTTTAGGTTTAGATTTGGGGTTAGGTTTAGATTTTAGGTTTTGATTTGGGGTTAGGTTTAGATTTTAGGTTTAGATTTGGGGTTAGGTTTATATTTTAGGTTTAGATTTGGGGTTAGGTTTAGATTTTAGTTTTAGATTTGGGGTTGGGTTTAGATTTTAGGTTTAGATTTGGGGTTAGGTTTAGATTTGGGGTTAGGTTTAGATTTTAGGTTTAGATTTGGGGTTAGGTTTAGATTTTAGGTTTAGATTTTAGGTTTAGATTTGGGGTTAGGTTTAGATTTTAGGTTTAGATTTGGGGTTAGGTTTAGATTTTAGGTTTATATTTGGGGTAAGGTTTAGATTTGGGGTTAGGTTTAGATTTTAGGTTTAGATTTGGGGTTAGGTTTAGATTTGGGGTTAGGTTTAGATTTTTGGTTTAGATTTGGGGTTAGGTTTAGATTTTAGGTTTAGATATGGGGTTAGGTTTAGATTTGGGGTTAGGTTTAGATTTTAGGTTTAGATTTGGGGTTAGGTTTAGATTTGGGGTTAGGTTTAGATTTTAGGTTTAGATTTGGGGTTAGGTTTAGATTTTAGGTTTAGATTTGGGGTTAGGTGTAGATTTGGGGTTAGGTTTAGATTTTAGGTTTAGATTTGGGGTTAGGTTTAGATTTTAGGTTTAGATTTGGGGTTAGGTTTAGATTTGGGGTTAGGTTTAGATTTTAGGTTTAGATTTGGGGTTAGGTTTAGATTTGGGGTTAGGTTTAGATTTTAGGTTTAGATTTGGGGTTAGGTTTAGATTTGGGGTTAGGTTTAGATTTTAGGTTTAGATTTGGGGTTAGGTTTAGATTTAAGGTTTAGATTTGGGGTTAGGTTTAGATTTGGGGTTAGGTTTAGATTTTAGGTTTAGATTTGGGGTTAGGT
The DNA here is from genome assembly GCF_037038585.1 of Patagioenas fasciata. Taxonomy (NCBI): domain Eukaryota; kingdom Metazoa; phylum Chordata; class Aves; order Columbiformes; family Columbidae; genus Patagioenas; species Patagioenas fasciata. The sequence goes on from NW_027288537.1 coordinate 216,534, forward strand.
TTAGATTTAAGGTTTAGATTTGGGGTTAGGTTTAGATTTTAGGTTTAGATTTTAGGTTTAGATTTGGGTTTAGGTTTAGATTTTAGGTTTAGATTTGGGGTTAGGTTTAGATTTGGGGTTAGGTTTAGATTTTAGGTTTAGATTTGGGGTTAGGTTTAGATTTTAGGTTTAGATTTTAGGTTTAGATTTGGGGTTAGGTTTAGATTTGGGGTTAGGTTTAGATTTTAGGTTTAGATTTGGGGTTAGGTTTAGATTTTAGGTTTAGATTTTAGGTTTAGATTTGGGGTTAGGTTTAGATTTTAGGTTTAGATTTGGGGTTAGGTTTAGATTTGGGGTTAGGTTTATATTTTAGGATTAGATTTGGGGTTAGGTTAAGATTTGGGGTTAGGTTTAGATTTTAGGTTTAGATTTGGGGTTAGGTTTAGATTTTAGGTTTAGATTTGGGGTTAGGTTTAGATTTTAGGTTTAGATTTGGGGTTAGGTTTAGATTTTAGGTTTTGATTTGGGGTTAGGTTTAGATTTTAGGTTTAGATTTGGGGTTAGGTTTATATTTTAGGTTTAGATTTGGGGTTAGGTTTAGATTTTAGTTTTAGATTTGGGGTTGGGTTTAGATTTTAGGTTTAGATTTGGGGTTAGGTTTAGATTTGGGGTTAGGTTTAGATTTTAGGTTTAGATTTGGGGTTAGGTTTAGATTTTAGGTTTAGATTTTAGGTTTAGATTTGGGGTTAGGTTTAGATTTTAGGTTTAGATTTGGGGTTAGGTTTAGATTTTAGGTTTATATTTGGGGTAAGGTTTAGATTTGGGGTTAGGTTTAGATTTTAGGTTTAGATTTGGGGTTAGGTTTAGATTTGGGGTTAGGTTTAGATTTTTGGTTTAGATTTGGGGTTAGGTTTAGATTTTAGGTTTAGATATGGGGTTAGGTTTAGATTTGGGGTTAGGTTTAGATTTTAGGTTTAGATTTGGGGTTAGGTTTAGATTTGGGGTTAGGTTTAGATTTTAGGTTTAGATTTGGGGTTAGGTTTAGATTTTAGGTTTAGATTTGGGGTTAGGTGTAGATTTGGGGTTAGGTTTAGATTTTAGGTTTAGATTTGGGGTTAGGTTTAGATTTTAGGTTTAGATTTGGGGTTAGGTTTAGATTTGGGGTTAGGTTTAGATTTTAGGTTTAGATTTGGGGTTAGGTTTAGATTTGGGGTTAGGTTTAGATTTTAGGTTTAGATTTGGGGTTAGGTTTAGATTTGGGGTTAGGTTTAGATTTTAGGTTTAGATTTGGGGTTAGGTTTAGATTTGGGGTTAGGTTTAGATTTTAGGTTTAGATTTGGGGTTAGGTTTAGATTTAAGGTTTAGATTTGGGGTTAGGTTTAGATTTTAGGTTTAGATTTGGGGTTAGGTTTAGATTTTAGGTTAGGTTTAGATTTTAGGTTTAGTTTTGGGGTTAGGTTTAGATTTGGGGTTAGGTTTAGATTTTAGGTTTAGATTTGGGGTTAGGTTTAGATTTTAGGATTAGATTTTAGGTTTAGATTTGGGGTTAGGTTTAGATTTTAGGTTTAGATTTGGGGTTAGGTTTAGATTTTAGGTTTATATTTGGGGTTAGGTTTAGATTTTAGGTTTAGATATGGGGTTAGGTTTAGATTTGGGGTTAGGTTTAGATTTTAGGTTTAGATTTGGGGTTAGGTTTAGATTTGGGGTTAGGTTTAGATTTTAGGTTTAGATTTGGGGTTAGGTTTAGATTTTAGGTTTAGATTTGGGGTTAGGTTTAGATTTGGGGTTAGGTTTAGATTTTTGGTTTAGAGTTGGGGTTACGTTTAGATTTAAGGTTTAGATTTGGGGTTAGGTTTAGATTTTAGGTTTAGATTTGGGGTTAGGTTTAGATTTTAGGTTTAGATTTGGGGTTAGGTTTAGATTTGGGGTTAGGTTTAGATTTTAGGTTTAGATTTGGGGTTAGGTTTAGATTTGGGGTTAGGTTTAGATTTTAGGTTTAGATTTGGGGTTAGGTTTAGATTTTAGGTTTAGATTTGGGGTAAGGTTTACATTTGGGCTTAGGTTTAGATTTTAGGTTTAGATTTGGGGTTAGGTTTAGATTTCGGGTTAGGTTTAGATTTTAGGTTTAGATTTGGGTTTAGGTTTAGATTTTATGTTTAGATATGGGGTTAGGTTTAGATTTGGGGTTAGGTTTAGATTTTAGGTTTAGATTTGGGGTTAGGTTTAGATTTAAGGTTTAGATTTGGGGTTAGGTTTAGATCTTAGGTTTAGATTTGGGGTTAGGTTTAGATTTTAGGTTTAGATTTGGGGTTAGGTTTAGATTTGGGGTTAGGTTTAGATTTTAGGTTTAGATTTGGGGTTAGGTTTAGATTTTAGGTTTAGATTTGGGGTTAGGTTTAGATTTTAGGTTTAGATTTGGGGTTAGGTTTAGATTTTAGGTTTAGATTTTAGGTTTAGATTTTAGGTTTAGATTTGGGGTGAGGTTTAGATTTTAGGTTTAGATTTTAGGTTTAGATTTGGGGTTAGATTTAGATTTTAGGTTTAGATTTGGGGTTAGGTTTAGATTTTAGGTTTAGATTTGGGGTTAGGTTTAGATTTTAGGTTTATATTTGGGGTAAGGTTTAGATTTGGGGTTAGGTTTAGATTTTAGGTTTAGATTTGGGGTTAGGTTTAGATTTCGGGTTAGGTTTAGATTTTAGGTTTAGATTTGGGTTTAGGTTTAGATTTTATGTTTAGATATGGGGTTAGGTTTAGATTTGGGGTTAGGTTTAGATTTTAGGTTTAGATTTGGGGTTAGGTTTAGATTTGGGGTTAGGTTTAGATTTTAGGTTTAGATTTGGGGTTAGGTTTAGATTTTAGGTTTAGATTTGGGGTTAGGTTTAGATTTGGGGTTAGGTTTAGATTTTAGGTTTAGATTTGGGGTTAGGTTTAGATTTTAGGTTTAGATTTAGGTTTAGAATTGGGGTTAGGTTTAGATTTTAGGTTTAGATTTGGGGTTAGGTTTAGATTTTAAGTTTAGATTTGGGGTTAGGTTTAGATTTTAGGTTTAGATTTGGGGTTAGGTTTAGATTTTAGGTTTAGATTTTAGGTTTAGATTTGGGGTTAGGTTTAGATTTGGGGTTAGGTTTAGATTTTAGGTTTAGATTTGGGGTTAGGTTTAGATTTTAGGTTTAGATTTTAGGTTTAGATTTGGGGTTAGGTTTAGATTTTAGGTTTAGATTTAGGTTTAGAATTGGGGTTAGGTTTAGATTTTAGGTTTAGATTTGGGGTTAGGTTTAGATTTTAAGTTTAGATTTGGGGTTAGGTTTAGATTTTAGGTTTAGATTTGGGGTTAGGTTTAGATTTTAGGTTTAGATTTTAGGTTTAGATTTGGGGTTAGGTTTAGATTTGGGGTTAGGTTTAGATTTTAGGTTTAGATTTGGGGTTAGGTTTAGATTTTAGGTTTAGATTTTAGGTTTAGATTTGGGGTTAGGTTTAGATTTTAGGTTTAGATTTAGGTTTAGAATTGGGGTTAGGTTTAGATTTTAGGTTTAGATTTGGGGTTAGGTTTAGATTTTAAGTTTAGATTTGGGGTTAGGTTTAGATTTTAGGTTTAGATTTGGGGTTAGGTTTAGATTTTAGGTTTAGATTTTAGGTTTAGATTTGGGGTTAGGTTTAGATTTTAGGTTAGGTTTAGATTTTAGGTTTAGTTTTGGGGTTAGGTTTAGATTTGGGGTTAGGTTTAGATTTTAGGTTTAGATTTGGGGTTAGGTTTAGATTTTAGGATTAGATTTTAGGTTTAGATTTGGGGTTAGGTTTAGATTTTAGGTTTAGATTTGGGGTTAGGTTTAGATTTTAGGTTTATATTTGGGGTTAGGTTTAGATTTTAGGTTTAGATATGGGGTTAGGTTTAGATTTGGGGTTAGGTTTAGATTTTAGGTTTAGATTTGGGGTTAGGTTTAGATTTTAGGTTTAGATATGGGGTTAGGTTTAGATTTGGGGTTAGGTTTAGATTTTAGGTTTAGATTTGGGGTTAGGTTTAGATTTGGGGTTAGATTTGGGGTTAGGTTTAGATTTTAGGTTTAGATTTGGGGTTAGGTTTAGATTTGGGGTTAGGTTTAGATTTTAGGTTTAGATTTGGGGTTAGGTTTAGATTTGGGGTTAGGTTTAGATTTTAGGTTTAGATTTGGGGTTAGGTTTAGATTTGGGGTTAGGTTTAGATTTGGGGTTAGGTTTAGATTTTAGGTTTAGATTTGGAGTTAGGTTTAGATTTTAGGTTTAGATTTGGGGTAGGTTTAGATTTTAGGTTTAGATTTTAGGTTTAGATTTGGGGTTAGGTTTAGATTTTAGGTTTAGATTTGGGGTTAGGTTTAGATTTTAGGTTTAGATTTGGGGTTAGGTTTAGATTTTAGGTTTAGATTTGGGGTTAGGTTTAGATTTTAGGTTTAGATTTGGGGTTAGGTTTAGATTTTAGGTTTAGATTTGGGGTAAGGTTTAGATTTGGGGTTAGGTTTAGATTTTAGGTTTAGATTTGGGGTTAGGTTTAGATTTCGGGTTAGGTTTAGATTTTAGGTTTAGATTTGGGTTTAGGTTTAGATTTTATATTTAGATATGGGGTTAGGTTTAGATTTGGGGTTAGGTTTAGATTTTAGGTTTAGATTTGGGCTTAGGTTTAGATTTGGGGTTAGGTTTAGATTTTAGGTTTAGATTTGGGGTTAGGTTTAGATTTTAGGTTTAGATTTGGGGTTAGGTTTAGATTTGGCGTTAGGTTTAGATTTTAGGCTTAGATTTGGGGTTAGGTTTAGATTTTAGGTTTAGATTTTAGGTTTAGATTTGGGGTTAGGTTTAGATTTTAGGTTTAGATTTGGGGTTAGGTTTAAATTTTAAGTTTAGATTTGGGGTTAGGTTTAGATTTTAGGTTTAGATTTGGGGTTAGGTTTATATTTTATGATTAGATTTGGGGTTAGGTTTAGATTTTAGGTTTAGATTTGGGGTTAGGTTTAGATTTTAGGTTTAGATTTGGGGTTAGGTTTAGATTTGGGGTTAGGTTTAGATTTTAGGTTTAGATTTGGGGTTAGGTTTAGATTTTAGGTTTAGATTTGGGGTTAGGTTTAGATTTGGGGTTAGGTTTAGATTTTTGGTTTAGATTTGGGGTTAAGTTTAGATTTGGGGTTAGGTTTAGATTTTAGGTTTAGATTTGGGGTTAGGTTTAGATTTTAGGTTTAGATTTGGGGTTAGGTTTAGATTTTAGGTTTAGATATGGGGTTAGGTTTAGATTTGGGGTTAGGTTTAGATTTTAGGTTTAGATTTGGGGTTAGGTTTAGATTTGGGGTTAGGTTTAGATTTTAGGTTTAGATTTGGGTTTAGGTTTAGATTTTATGTTTAGATATGGGGTTAGGTTTAGATTTGGGGTTAGGTTTAGATTTTAGGTTTAGATTTGGGGTTAGGTTTAGATTTGGGGTTAGGTTTAGATTTTAGGTTTAGATTTGGAGTTAGGTTTAGATTTTAGGTTTAGATTTGGGGTTAGGTTTAGATTTGGGGTTAGGTTTAGATTTTAGGTTTAGATTTGGGGTTAGGTTTAGATTTTAGGTTTAGATTTGGGGTTAGGTTTAGATTTTAGGTTTAGATTTGGGCTTAGGTTTAGATTTTAGGTTTAGATTTGGGGTTAGGTTTAGATTTTAGGTTTAGATTTTAGGTTTAGATTTGGGGTGAGGTTTAGATTTTAGGTTTAGATTTTAGGTTTAGATTTGGGGTTAGATCTAGATTTTAGGTTTAGATTTGGGGTTAGGTTTAGATTTTAGGTTTAGATTTGGGGTTAGGTTTAGATTTTAGGTTTATATTTGTGGTAAGGTTTAGATTTGGGGTTAGGTTTAGATTTTAGGTTTAGATTTGGGGTTAGGTTTAGATTTCGGGTTAGGTTTAGATTTTAGGTTTAGATTTGGGTTTAGGTTTAGATTTTATGTTTAGATATGGGGTTAGGTTTAGATTTGGGGTTAGGTTTAGATTTTAGGTTTAGATTTGGGGTTAGGTTTAGATTTGGGGTTAGGTTTAGATTTTAGGTTTAGATTTGGGGTTAGGTTTAGATTTTAGGTTTAGATTTGGGGTTAGGTTTAGATTTGGGGTTAGGTTTAGATTTTAGGTTTAGATTTGGGGTTAGGTTTAGATTTTAGGTTTAGATTTAGGTTTAGATTTGGGGTTAGGTTTAGATTTTAGGTTTAGATTTGGGGTTAGGTTTAGATTTTAAGTTTAGATTTGGGGTTAGGTTTAGATTTTAGGTTTAGATTTGGGGTTAGGTTTAGATTTGGGGTTAGGTTTATATTTTAGGATTAGATTTGGGGTTAGGTTAAGATTTGGGGTTAGGTTTAGATTTTAGGTTTAGATTTGGGGTTAGGTTTAGATTTTAGGTTTAGATTTGGGGTTAGGTTTAGATTTTAGGTTTAGATTTGGGGTTAGGTTTAGATTTTAGGTTTTGATTTGGGGTTAGGTTTAGATTTTAGGTTTAGATTTGGGGTTAGGTTTATATTTTAGGTTTAGATTTGGGGTTAGGTTTAGATTTTAGTTTTAGATTTGGGGTTGGGTTTAGATTTTAGGTTTAGATTTGGGGTTAGGTTTAGATTTGGGGTTAGGTTTAGATTTTAGGTTTAGATTTGGGGTTAGGTTTAGATTTTAGGTTTAGATTTTAGGTTTAGATTTGGGGTTAGGTTTAGATTTTAGGTTTAGATTTGGGGTTAGGTTTAGATTTTAGGTTTATATTTGGGGTAAGGTTTAGATTTGGGGTTAGGTTTAGATTTTAGGTTTAGATTTGGGGTTAGGTTTAGATTTGGGGTTAGGTTTAGATTTTTGGTTTAGATTTGGGGTTAGGTTTAGATTTTAGGTTTAGATATGGGGTTAGGTTTAGATTTGGGGTTAGGTTTAGATTTTAGGTTTAGATTTGGGGTTAGGTTTAGATTTGGGGTTAGGTTTAGATTTTAGGTTTAGATTTGGGGTTAGGTTTAGATTTTAGGTTTAGATTTGGGGTTAGGTGTAGATTTGGGGTTAGGTTTAGATTTTAGGTTTAGATTTGGGGTTAGGTTTAGATTTTAGGTTTAGATTTGGGGTTAGGTTTAGATTTGGGGTTAGGTTTAGATTTTAGGTTTAGATTTGGGGTTAGGTTTAGATTTGGGGTTAGGTTTAGATTTTAGGTTTAGATTTGGGGTTAGGTTTAGATTTGGGGTTAGGTTTAGATTTTAGGTTTAGATTTGGGGTTAGGTTTAGATTTGGGGTTAGGTTTAGATTTTAGGTTTAGATTTGGGGTTAGGTTTAGATTTAAGGTTTAGATTTGGGGTTAGGTTTAGATTTTAGGTTTAGATTTGGGGTTAGGTCTAGATTTTAGGTTAGGTTTAGATTTTAGGTTTAGTTTTGGGGTTAGGTTTAGATTTGGGGTTAGGTTTAGATTTTAGGTTTAGATTTGGGGTTAGGTTTAGATTTTAGGATTAGATTTTAGGTTTAGATTTGGGGTTAGGTTTAGATTTTAGGTTTAGATTTGGGGTTAGGTTTAGATTTTAGGTTTATATTTGGGGTTAGGTTTAGATTTTAGGTTTAGATATGGGGTTAGGTTTAGATTTGGGGTTAGGTTTAGATTTTAGGTTTAGATTTGGGGTTAGGTTTAGATTTGGGGTTAGGTTTAGATTTTAGGTTTAGATTTGGGGTTAGGTTTAGATTTTAGGTTTAGATTTGGGGTTAGGTTTAGATTTGGGGTTAGGTTTAGATTTTTGGTTTAGAGTTGGGGTTACGTTTAGATTTAAGGTTTAGATTTGGGGTTAGGTTTAGATTTTAGGTTTAGATTTGGGGTTAGGTTTAGATTTTAGGTTTAGATTTGGGGTTAGGTTTAGATTTGGGGTTAGGTTTAGATTTTAGGTTTAGATTTGGGGTTAGGTTTAGATTTAAGGTTTAGATTTGGGGTTAGGTTTAGATTTTAGGTTTAGATTTTAGGTTTAGATTTGGGTTTAGGTTTAGATTTTAGGTTTAGATTTGGGGTTAGGTTTAGATTTGGGGTTAGGTTTAGATTTTAGGTTTAGATTTGGGGTTAGGTTTAGATTTTAGGTTTAGATTTTAGGTTTAGATTTGGGGTTAGGTTTAGATTTGGGGTTAGGTTTAGATTTTAGGTTTAGATTTGGGGTTAGGTTTAGATTTTAGGTTTAGATTTTAGGTTTAGATTTGGGGTTAGGTTTAGATTTTAGGTTTAGATTTGGGGTTAGGTTTAGATTTGGGGTTAGGTTTATATTTTAGGATTAGATTTGGGGTTAGGTTAAGATTTGGGGTTAGGTTTAGATTTTAGGTTTAGATTTGGGGTTAGGTTTAGATTTTAGGTTTAGATTTGGGGTTAGGTTTAGATTTTAGGTTTAGATTTGGGGTTAGGTTTAGATTTTAGGTTTTGATTTGGGGTTAGGTTTAGATTTTAGGTTTAGATTTGGGGTTAGGTTTATATTTTAGGTTTAGATTTGGGGTTAGGTTTAGATTTTAGTTTTAGATTTGGGGTTGGGTTTAGATTTTAGGTTTAGATTTGGGGTTAGGTTTAGATTTGGGGTTAGGTTTAGATTTTAGGTTTAGATTTGGGGTTAGGTTTAGATTTTAGGTTTAGATTTTAGGTTTAGATTTGGGGTTAGGTTTAGATTTTAGGTTTAGATTTGGGGTTAGGTTTAGATTTTAGGTTTATATTTGGGGTAAGGTTTAGATTTGGGGTTAGGTTTAGATTTTAGGTTTAGATTTGGGGTTAGGTTTAGATTTGGGGTTAGGTTTAGATTTTTGGTTTAGATTTGGGGTTAGGTTTAGATTTTAGGTTTAGATATGGGGTTAGGTTTAGATTTGGGGTTAGGTTTAGATTTTAGGTTTAGATTTGGGGTTAGGTTTAGATTTGGGGTTAGGTTTAGATTTTAGGTTTAGATTTGGGGTTAGGTTTAGATTTTAGGTTTAGATTTGGGGTTAGGTGTAGATTTGGGGTTAGGTTTAGATTTTAGGTTTAGATTTGGGGTTAGGTTTAGATTTTAGGTTTAGATTTGGGGTTAGGTTTAGATTTGGGGTTAGGTTTAGATTTTAGGTTTAGATTTGGGGTTAGGTTTAGATTTGGGGTTAGGTTTAGATTTTAGGTTTAGATTTGGGGTTAGGTTTAGATTTGGGGTTAGGTTTAGATTTTAGGTTTAGATTTGGGGTTAGGTTTAGATTTGGGGTTAGGTTTAGATTTTAGGTTTAGATTTGGGGTTAGGTTTAGATTTAAGGTTTAGATTTGGGGTTAGGTTTAGATTTGGGGTTAGGTTTAGATTTTAGGTTTAGATTTGGGGTTAGGTTTAGATTTAAGGTTTAGATTTGGGGTTAGGTTTAGATTTTAGGTTTATATTTTAGGTTTAGATTTGGGTTTAGGTTTAGATTTTAGGTTTAGATTTGGGGTTAGGTTTAGATTTGGGGTTAGGTTTAGATTTTAGGTTTAGATTTGGGGTTAGGTTTAGATTTTAGGTTTAGATTTTAGGTTTAGATTTGGGGTTAGGTTTAGATTTGGGGTTAGGTTTAGATTTTAGGTTTAGATTTGGGGTTAGGTTTAGATTTTAGGTTTAGATTTTAGGTTTAGATTTGGGGTTAGGTTTAGATTTTAGGTTTAGATTTGGGGTTAGGTTTAGATTTGGGGTTAGGTTTATATTTTAGGATTAGATTTGGGGTTAGGTTAAGATTTGGGGTTAGGTTTAGATTTTAGGTTTAGATTTGGGGTTAGGTTTAGATTTTAGGTTTAGATTTGGGGTTAGGTTTAGATTTTAGGTTTAGATTTGGGGTTAGGTTTAGATTTTAGGTTTTGATTTGGGGTTAGGTTTAGATTTTAGGTTTAGATTTGGGGTTAGGTTTATATTTTAGGTTTAGATTTGGGGTTAGGTTTAGATTTTAGTTTTAGATTTGGGGTTGGGTTTAGATTTTAGGTTTAGATTTGGGGTTAGGTTTAGATTTGGGGTTAGGTTTAGATTTTAGGTTTAGATTTGGGGTTAGGTTTAGATTTTAGGTTTAGATTTTAGGTTTAGATTTGGGGTTAGGTTTAGATTTTAGGTTTAGATTTGGGGTTAGGTTTAGATTTTAGGTTTATATTTGGGGTAAGGTTTAGATTTGGGGTTAGGTTTAGATTTTAGGTTTAGATTTGGGGTTAGGTTTAGATTTGGGGTTAGGTTTAGATTTTTGGTTTAGATTTGGGGTTAGGTTTAGATTTTAGGTTTAGATATGGGGTTAGGTTTAGATTTGGGGTTAGGTTTAGATTTTAGGTTTAGATTTGGGGTTAGGTTTAGATTTGGGGTTAGGTTTAGATTTTAGGTTTAGATTTGGGGTTAGGTTTAGATTTTAGGTTTAGATTTGGGGTTAGGTGTAGATTTGGGGTTAGGTTTAGATTTTAGGTTTAGATTTGGGGTTAGGTTTAGATTTTAGGTTTAGATTTGGGGTTAGGTTTAGATTTGGGGTTAGGTTTAGATTTTAGGTTTAGATTTGGGGTTAGGTTTAGATTTGGGGTTAGGTTTAGATTTTAGGTTTAGATTTGGGGTTAGGTTTAGATTTGGGGTTAGGTTTAGATTTTAGGTTTAGATTTGGGGTTAGGTTTAGATTTGGGGTTAGGTTTAGATTTTAGGTTTAGATTTGGGGTTAGGTTTAGATTTAAGGTTTAGATTTGGGGTTAGGTTTAGATTTTAGGTTTAGATTTGGGGTTAGGTTTAGATTTTAGGTTAGGTTTAGATTTTAGGTTTAGTTTTGGGGTTAGGTTTAGATTTGGGGTTAGGTTTAGATTTTAGGTTTAGATTTGGGGTTAGGTTTAGATTTTAGGATTAGATTTTAGGTTTAGATTTGGGGTTAGGTTTAGATTTTAGGTTTAGATTTGGGGTTAGGTTTAGATTTTAGGTTTATATTTGGGGTTAGGTTTAGATTTTAGGTTTAGATATGGGGTTAGGTTTAGATTTGGGGTTAGGTTTAGATTTTAGGTTTAGATTTGGGGTTAGGTTTAGATTTGGGGTTAGGTTTAGATTTTAGGTTTAGATTTGGGGTTAGGTTTAGATTTTAGGTTTAGATTTGGGGTTAGGTTTAGATTTGGGGTTAGGTTTAGATTTTTGGTTTAGAGTTGGGGTTACGTTTAGATTTAAGGTTTAGATTTGGGGTTAGGTTTAGATTTTAGGTTTAGATTTGGGGTTAGGTTTAGATTTTAGGTTTAGATTTGGGGTTAGGTTTAGATTTGGGGTTAGGTTTAGATTTTAGGTTTAGATTTGGGGTTAGGTTTAGATTTGGGGTTAGGTTTAGATTTGGGGTTAGGTTTAGATTTTAGGTTTAGATTTGGGGTTAGGTTTAGATTTTAGGTTTAGATTTGGGGTAAGGTTTACATTTGGGCTTAGGTTTAGATTTTAGGTTTAGATTTGGGGTTAGGTTTAGATTTCGGGTTAGGTTTAGATTTTAGGTTTAGATTTGGGTTTAGGTTTAGATTTTATGTTTAGATATGGGGTTAGGTTTAGATTTGGGGTTAGGTTTAGATTTTAGGTTTAGATTTGGGGTTAGGTTTAGATTTAAGGTTTAGATTTGGGGTTAGGTTTAGATCTTAGGTTTAGATTTGGGGTTAGGTTTAGATTTTAGGTTTAGATTTGGGGTTAGGTTTAGATTTGGGGTTAGGTTTAGATTTTAGGTTTAGATTTGGGGTTAGGTTTAGATTTTAGGTTTAGATTTTGGGTTAGGTTTAGATTTTAGGTTTAGATTTGGGGTTAGGTTTAGAGTTTAGGTTTAGATTTTAGGTTGTAGATTTTAGGTTTAGATTTGGGGTGAGGTTTAGATTTTAGGTTTAGATTTTAGGTTTAGATTTGGGGTTAGATTTAGATTTTAGGTTTAGATTTGGGGTTAGGTTTAGATTTTAGGTTTAGATTTGGGGTTAGGTTTAGATTTTAGGTTTATATTTGTGGTAAGGTTTAGATTTGGGGTTAGGTTTAGATTTTAGGTTTAGATTTGGGGTTAGGTTTAGATTTCGGGTTAGGTTTAGATTTTAGGTTTAGATTTGGGTTTAGGTTTAGATTTTATGTTTAGATATGGGGTTAGGTTTAGATTTGGGGTTAGGTTTAGATTTTAGGTTTAGATTTGGGGTTAGGTTTAGATTTGGGGTTAGGTTTAGATTTTAGGTTTAGATTTGGGGTTAGGTTTAGATTTTAGGTTTAGATTTGGGGTTAGGTTTAGATTTGGGGTTAGGTTTAGATTTTAGGTTTAGATTTGGGGTTAGGTTTAGATTTGGGGTTAGGTTTAGATTTTAGGTTTAGATTTGGGGTTAGGTTTAGATTTGGGGTTAGGTTTAGATTTTAGGTTTAGATTTGGGGTTAGGTTTAGATTTGGGGTTAGGTTTAGATTTTAGGTTTAGATTTGGGGTTAGGTTTAGATTTAAGGTTTAGATTTGGGGTTAGGTTTAGATTTTAGGTTTAGATTTGGGGTTAGGTTTAGATTTTAGGTTAGGTTTAGATTTTAGGTTTAGTTTTGGGGTTAGGTTTAGATTTGGGGTTAGGTTTAGATTTTAGGTTTAGATTTGGGGTTAGGTTTAGATTTTAGGATTAGATTTTAGGTTTAGATTTGGGGTTAGGTTTAGATTTTAGGTTTAGATTTGGGGTTAGGTTTAGATTTTAGGTTTATATTTGGGGTTAGGTTTAGATTTTAGGTTTAGATATGGGGTTAGGTTTAGATTTGGGGTTAGGTTTAGATTTTAGGTTTAGATTTGGGGTTAGGTTTAGATTTGGGGTTAGGTTTAGATTTTAGGTTTAGATTTGGGGTTAGGTTTAGATTTTAGGTTTAGATTTGGGGTTAGGTTTAGATTTGGGGTTAGGTTTAGATTTTTGGTTTAGAGTTGGGGTTACGTTTAGATTTAAGGTTTAGATTTGGGGTTAGGTTTAGATTTTAGGTTTAGATTTGGGGTTAGGTTTAGATTTGGGGTTAGGTTTAGATTTTAGGTTTAGATTTGGGGTTAGGTTTAGATTTTAGGTTTAGATTTGGGGTTAGGTTTAGATTTTAGGTTTAGATTTGGGGTAAGGTTTACATTTGGGCTTAGGTTTAGATTTTAGGTTTAGATTTGGGGTTAGGTTTAGATTTCGGGTTAGGTTTAGATTTTAGGTTTAGATTTGGGTTTAGGTTTAGATTTTATGTTTAGATATGGGGTTAGGTTTAGATTTGGGGTTAGGTTTAGATTTTAGGTTTAGATTTGGGGTTAGGTTTAGATTTAAGGTTTAGATTTGGGGTTAGGTTTAGATCTTAGGTTTAGATTTGGGGTTAGGTTTAGATTTGGGGTTAGGTTTAGATTTTAGGTTTAGATTTGGGGTTAGGTTTAGATTTTAGGTTTAGATTTGGGGTTAGGTTTAGATTTTAGGTTTAGATTTGGGGTAAGGTTTACATTTGGGCTTAGGTTTAGATTTTAGGTTTAGATTTGGGGTTAGGTTTAGATTTCGGGTTAGGTTTAGATTTTAGGTTTAGATTTGGGTTTAGGTTTAGATTTTATGTTTAGATATGGGGTTAGGTTTAGATTTGGGGTTAGGTTTAGATTTTAGGTTTAGATTTGGGGTTAGGTTTAGATTTAAGGTTTAGATTTGGGGTTAGGTTTAGATCTTAGGTTTAGATTTGGGGTTAGGTTTAGATTTGGGGTTAGGTTTAGATTTTAGGTTTAGATTTGGGGTTAGGTTTAGATTTTAGGTTTAGATTTGGGGTTAGGTGTAGATTTGGGGTTAGGTTTAGATTTTAGGTTTAGATTTGGGGTTAGGTTTAGATTTTAGGTTTAGATTTGGGGTTAGGTTTAGATTTGGGGTTAGGTTTAGATTTTAGGTTTAGATTTGGGGTTAGGTTTAGATTTGGGGTTAGGTTTAGATTTTAGGTTTAGATTTGGGGTTAGGTTTAGATTTGGGGTTAGGTTTAGATTTTAGGTTTAGATTTGGGGTTAGGTTTAGATTTGGGGTTAGGTTTAGATTTTAGGTTTAGATTTGGGGTTAGGTTTAGATTTAAGGTTTAGATTTGGGGTTAGGTTTAGATTTTAGGTTTAGATTTGGGGTTAGGTTTAGATTTTAGGTTAGGTTTAGATTTTAGGTTTAGTTTTGGGGTTAGGTTTAGATTTGGGGTTAGGTTTAGATTTTAGGTTTAGATTTGGGGTTAGGTTTAGATTTTAGGTTTAGATTTTAGGTTTAGATTTGGGGTTAGGTTTAGATTTTAGGTTTAGATTTGGGGTTAGGTTTAGATTTTAGGTTTATATTTGGGGTTAGGTTTAGATTTTAGGTTTAGATATGGGGTTAGGTTTAGATTTGGGGTTAGGTTTAGATTTTAGGTTTAGATTTGGGGTTAGGTTTAGATTTGGGGTTAGGTTTAGATTTTAGGTTTAGATTTGGGGTTAGGTTTAGATTTTAGGTTTAGATTTGGGGTTAGGTTTAGATTTGGGGTTAGGTTTAGATTTTTGGTTTAGAGTTGGGGTTACGTTTAGATTTAAGGTTTAGATTTGGGGTTAGGTTTAGATTTTAGGTTTAGATTTGGGGTTAGGTTTAGATTTTAGGTTTAGATTTGGGGTTAGGTTTAGATTTGGGGTTAGGTTTAGATTTTAGGTTTAGATTTGGGGTTAGGTTTAGATTTGGGGTTAGGTTTAGATTTGGGGTTAGGTTTAGATTTTAGGTTTAGATTTGGGGTTAGGTTTAGATTTTAGGTTTAGATTTGGGGTAAGGTTTACATTTGGGCTTAGGTTTAGATTTTAGGTTTAGATTTGGGGTTAGGTTTAGATTTCGGGTTAGGTTTAGATTTTAGGTTTAGATTTGGGTTTAGGTTTAGATTTTATGTTTAGATATGGGGTTAGGTTTAGATTTGGGGTTAGGTTTAGATTTTAGGTTTAGATTTGGGGTTAGGTTTAGATTTAAGGTTTAGATTTGGGGTTAGGTTTAGATCTTAGGTTTAGATTTGGGGTTAGGTTTAGATTTTAGGTTTAGATTTGGGGTTAGGTTTAGATTTGGGGTTAGGTTTAGATTTTAGGTTTAGATTTGGGGTTAGGTTTAGATTTTAGGTTTAGATTTTGGGTTAGGTTTAGATTTTAGGTTTAGATTTGGGGTTAGGTTTAGAGTTTAGGTTTAGATTTTAGGTTGTAGATTTTAGGTTTAGATTTGGGGTGAGGTTTAGATTTTAGGTTTAGATTTTAGGTTTAGATTTGGGGTTAGATTTAGATTTTAGGTTTAGATTTGGGGTTAGGTTTAGATTTTAGGTTTAGATTTGGGGTTAGGTTTAGATTTTAGGTTTATATTTGTGGTAAGGTTTAGATTTGGGGTTAGGTTTAGATTTTAGGTTTAGATTTGGGGTTAGGTTTAGATTTCGGGTTAGGTTTAGATTTTAGGTTTAGATTTGGGTTTAGGTTTAGATTTTATGTTTAGATATGGGGTTAGGTTTAGATTTGGGGTTAGGTTTAGATTTTAGGTTTAGATTTGGGGTTAGGTTTAGATTTGGGGTTAGGTTTAGATTTTAGGTTTAGATTTGGGGTTAGGTTTAGATTTTAGGTTTAGATTTGGGGTTAGGTTTAGATTTGGGGTTAGGTTTAGATTTTAGGTTTAGATTTGGGGTTAGGTTTAGATTTTAGGTTTAGATTTAGGTTTAGAATTGGGGTTAGGTTTAGATTTTAGGTTTAGATTTGGGGTTAGGTTTAGATTTTAAGTTTAGATTTGGGGTTAGGTTTAGATTTTAGGTTTAGATTTGGGGTTAGGTTTAGATTTTAGGTTTAGATTTTAGGTTTAGATTTGGGGTTAGGTTTAGATTTGGGGTTAGGTTTAGATTTTAGGTTTAGATTTGGGGTTAGGTTTAGATTTTAGGTTTAGATTTTAGGTTTAGATTTGGGGTTAGGTTTAGATTTTAGGTTTAGATTTGGGGTTAGGTTTAGATTTGGGGTTAGGTTTATATTTTAGGATTAGATTTGGGGTTAGGTTAAGATTTGGGGTTAGGTTTAGATTTTAGGTTTAGATTTGGGGTTAGGTTTAGATTTTAGGTTTAGATTTGGGGTTAGGTTTAGATTTTAGGTTTAGATTTGGGGTTAGGTTTAGATTTTAGGTTTTGATTTGGGGTTAGGTTTAGATTTTAGGTTTAGATTTGGGGTTAGGTTTATATTTTAGGTTTAGATTTGGGGTTAGGTTTAGATTTTAGTTTTAGATTTGGGGTTGGGTTTAGATTTTAGGTTTAGATTTGGGGTTAGGTTTAGATTTGGGGTTAGGTTTAGATTTTAGGTTTAGATTTGGCGTTAGGTTTAGATTTTAGGTTTAGATTTTAGGTTTAGATTTGGGGTTAGGTTTAGATTTTAGGTTTAGATTTGGGGTTAGGTTTAGATTTTAGGTTTAGATTTGGGGTTAGGTTTAGATTTTAGGTTTATATTTGGGGTAAGGTTTAGATTTGGGGTTAGGTTTAGATTTTAGGTTTAGATTTGGGGTTAGGTTTAGATTTGGGGTTAGGTTTAGATTTTTGGTTTAGATTTGGGGTTAGGTTTAGATTTTAGGTTTAGATATGGGGTTAGGTTTAGATTTGGGGTTAGGTTTAGATTTTAGGTTTAGATTTGGGGTTAGGTTTAGATTTGGGGTTAGGTTTAGATTTTAGGTTTAGATTTGGGGTTAGGTTTAGATTTTAGGTTTAGATTTGGGGTTAGGTGTAGATTTGGGGTTAGGTTTAGATTTTAGGTTTAGATTTGGGGTTAGGTTTAGATTTTAGGTTTAGATTTGGGGTTAGGTTTAGATTTGGGGTTAGGTTTAGATTTTAGGTTTAGATTTGGGGTTAGGTTTAGATTTGGGGTTAGGTTTAGATTTTAGGTTTAGATTTGGGGTTAGGTTTAGATTTGGGGTTAGGTTTAGATTTTAGGTTTAGATTTGGGGTTAGGTTTAGATTTGGGGTTAGGTTTAGATTTTAGGTTTAGATTTGGGGTTAGGTTTAGATTTAAGGTTTAGATTTGGGGTTAGGTTTAGATTTTAGGTTTAGATTTGGGGTTAGGTTTAGATTTTAGGTTAGGTTTAGATTTTAGGTTTAGTTTTGGGGTTAGGTTTAGATTTGGGGTTAGGTTTAGATTTTAGGTTTAGATTTGGGGTTAGGTTTAGATTTTAGGATTAGATTTTAGGTTTAGATTTGGGGTTAGGTTTAGATTTTAGGTTTAGATTTGGGGTTAGGTTTAGATTTTAGGTTTATATTTGGGGTTAGGTTTAGATTTTAGGTTTAGATATGGGGTTAGGTTTAGATTTGGGGTTAGGTTTAGATTTTAGGTTTAGATTTGGGGTTAGGTTTAGATTTGGGGTTAGGTTTAGATTTTAGGTTTAGATTTGGGGTTAGGTTTAGATTTTAGGTTTAGATTTGGGGTTAGGTTTAGATTTGGGGTTAGGTTTAGATTTTTGGTTTAGAGTTGGGGTTACGTTTAGATTTAAGGTTTAGATTTGGGGTTAGGTTTAGATTTTAGGTTTAGATTTGGGGTTAGGTTTAGATTTTAGGTTTAGATTTGGGGTTAGGTTTAGATTTGGGGTTAGGTTTAGATTTTAGGTTTAGATTTGGGGTTAGGTTTAGATTTGGGGTTAGGTTTAGATTTGGGGTTAGGTTTAGATTTTAGGTTTAGATTTGGGGTTAGGTTTAGATTTTAGGTTTAGATTTGGGGTAAGGTTTACATTTGGGCTTAGGTTTAGATTTTAGGTTTAGATTTGGGGTTAGGTTTAGATTTCGGGTTAGGTTTAGATTTTAGGTTTAGATTTGGGTTTAGGTTTAGATTTTATGTTTAGATATGGGGTTAGGTTTAGATTTGGGGTTAGGTTTAGATTTTAGGTTTAGATTTGGGGTTAGGTTTAGATTTGGGGTTAGGTTTAGATTTTAGGTTTAGATTTGGGGTTAGGTTTAGATTTTAGGTTTAGATTTGGGGTTAGGTTTAGATTTGGGGTTAGGTTTAGATTTTAGGTTTAGATTTGGGGTTAGGTTTAGATTTTAGGTTTAGATTTGGGGTTAGGTTTAGATTTTAGGTTTAGATTTGGGGTTAGGTTTAGATTTTAGGTTTAGATTTTAGGTTTAGATTTTAGGTTTAGATTTGGGGTGAGGTTTAGATTTTAGGTTTAGATTTTAGGTTTAGATTTGGGGTTAGATTTAGATTTTAGGTTTAGATTTGGGGTTAGGTTTAGATTTTAGGTTTAGATTTGGGGTTAGGTTTAGATTTTAGGTTTATATTTGGGGTAAGGTTTAGATTTGGGGTTAGGTTTAGATTTTAGGTTTAGATTTGGGGTTAGGTTTAGATTTCGGGTTAGGTTTAGATTTTAGGTTTAGATTTGGGTTTAGGTTTAGATTTTATGTTTAGATATGGGGTTAGGTTTAGATTTGGGGTTAGGTTTAGATTTTAGGTTTAGATTTGGGGTTAGGTTTAGATTTGGGGTTAGGTTTAGATTTTAGGTTTAGATTTGGGGTTAGGTTTAGATTTTAGGTTTAGATTTGGGGTTAGGTTTAGATTTGGGGTTAGGTTTAGATTTTAGGTTTAGATTTGGGGTTAGGTTTAGATTTTAGGTTTAGATTTAGGTTTAGAATTGGGGTTAGGTTTAGATTTTAGGTTTAGATTTGGGGTTAGGTTTAGATTTTAAGTTTAGATTTGGGGTTAGGTTTAGATTTTAGGTTTAGATTTGGGGTTAGGTTTAGATTTGGGGTTAGGTTTATATTTTAGGATTAGATTTGGGGTTAGGTTAAGATTTGGGGTTAGGTTTAGATTTTAGGTTTAGATTTGGGGTTAGGTTTAGATTTTAGGTTTAGATTTGGGGTTAGGTTTAGATTTTAGGTTTAGATTTGGGGTTAGGTTTAGATTTTAGGTTTTGATTTGGGGTTAGGTTTAGATTTTAGGTTTAGATTTGGGGTTAGGTTTATATTTTAGGTTTAGATTTGGGGTTAGGTTTAGATTTTAGGTTTAGATTTGGGGTTGGGTTTAGATTTTAGGTTTAGATTTGGGGTTAGGTTTAGATTTGGGGTTAGGTTTAGATTTTAGGTTTAGATTTGGGGTTAGGTTTAGATTTTAGGTTTAGATTTTAGGTTTAGATTTGGGGTTAGGTTTAGATTTTAGGTTTAGATTTGGGGTTAGGTTTAGATTTTAGGTTTATATTTGGGGTAAGGTTTAGATTTGGGGTTAGGTTTAGATTTTAGGTTTAGATTTGGGGTTAGGTTTAGTTTTGGGGTTAGGTTTAGATTTTTGGTTTAGATTTGGGGTTAGGTTTAGATTTTAGGTTTAGATATGGGGTTAGGTTTAGATTTGGGGTTAGGTTTAGATTTTAGGTTTAGATTTGGGGTTAGGTTTAGATTTTAGGTTTAGATTTGGGGTTAGGTGTAGATTTGGGGTTAGGTTTAGATTTTAGGTTTAGATTTGGGGTTAGGTTTAGATTTTAGGTTTAGATTTGGGGTTAGGTTTAGATTTGGGGTTAGGTTTAGATTTTAGGTTTAGATTTGGGGTTAGGTTTAGATTTGGGGTTAGGTTTAGATTTGGGGTTAGGTTTAGATTTGGGGTTAGGTTTAGATTTTAGGTTTAGATTTGGAGTTAGGTTTAGATTTTAGGTTTAGATTTGGGGTAGGTTTAGATTTTAGGTTTAGATTTTAGGTTTAGATTTGGGGTTAGGTTTAGATTTTAGGTTTAGATTTGGGGTTAGGTTTAGATTTTAGGTTTAGATTTGGGTTTAGGTTTAGATTTTATGTTTAGATATGGGGTTAGGTTTAGATTTGGGGTTAGGTTTAGATTTTAGGTTTAGATATGGGGTTAGGTTTAGATTTGGGGTTAGGTTTAGATTTTAGGTTTAGATTTGGGGTTAGGTTTAGATTTTAGGTTTAGATTTGGGGTTAGGTTTAGATTTGGCGTTAGGTCTAGATTTTAGGCTTAGATTTGGGGTTAGGTTTAGATTTTAGGTTTAGATTTTAGGTTTAGATTTGGGGTTAGGTTTAGATTTTAGGTTTAGATTTGGGGTTAGGTTTAGATTTTAAGTTTAGATTTGGGGTTAGGTTTAGATTTTAGGTTTAGATTTGGGGTTAGGTTTATATTTTAGGATTAGATTTGGGATTAGGTTTAGATTTTAGGTTTAGATTTGGGGTTAGGTTTAGATTTTAGGTTTAGATTTGGGGTTAGGTTTAGATTTGGGGTTAGGTTTAGATTTTAGGTTTAGATTTGGGGTTAGGTTTAGATTTTAGGTTTAGATTTGGGGTTAGGTTTAGATTTGGGGTTAGGTTTAGATTTTTGGTTTAGATTTGGGGTTAAGTTTAGATTTGGGGTTAGGTTTAGATTTTAGGTTTAGATTTGGGGTTAGGTTTAGATTTTAGGTTTAGATTTGGGGTAAGGTTTACATTTGGGCTTAGGTTTAGATTTTAGGTTTAGATTTGGGGTTAGGTTTAGATTTCGGGTTAGGTTTAGATTTTAGGTTTAGATTTGGGTTTAGGTTTAGATTTTATGTTTAGATATGGGGTTAGGTTTAGATTTGGGGTTAGGTTTAGATTTTAGGTTTAGATTTGGGGTTAGGTTTAGATTTGGGGTTAGGTTTAGATTTTAGGTTTAGATTTGGGGTTAGGTTTAGATTTTAGGTTTAGATTTGGGGTTAGGTTTAGATTTGGGGTTAGGTTTAGATTTTAGGTTTAGATTTGGGGTTAGGTTTAGATTTTAGGTTTAGATTTGGGGTTAGGTTTAGATTTTAAGTTTAGATTTGGGGTTAGGTTTAGATTTTAGGTTTAGATTTGGGGTTAGGTTTAGATTTTAGGTTTAGATTTGGGGTTAGGTTTAGATTTTAGGTTTAGATTTGGGGTTAGGTTTAGATTTTAGGTTTAGATTTGGGGTTAGGTTTAGATTTTAGGTTTAGATTTGGGGTTAGGTTTAGATTTTAGGTTTAGATTTTAGGTTTAGATTTGGGGTTAGGTTTAGATTTTAGGTTTAGATTTTAGGTTTAGATATGGGGTTAGGTTTAGATTTTAGGTTTAGATTTGGGGTTAGGTTTAGATTTTAGGTTTAGATTTGGGGTTAGGTTTAGATTTTAGGTTTATATTTGGGGTAAGGTTTAGATTTGGGGTTAGGTTTAGATTTTAGGTTTAGATTTGGGGTTAGGTTTAGATTTCAGGTTAGGTTTAGATTTTAGGTTTAGATTTGGGTTTAGGTTTAGATTTTATGTTTAGATATAGGGTTAGGTTTAGATTTGGGGTTAGGTTTAGATTTTAGGTTTAGATTTGGGGTTAGGTTTAGATTTGGGGTTAGGTTTAGATTTTAGGTTTAGATTTGGGGTTAGGTTTAGATTTTAGGTTTAGATTTGGGGTTAGGTTTAGATTTGGGGTTAGGTTTAGATTTTAGGTTTAGATTTGGGGTTAGGTTTAGATTTTAGGTTTAGATTTAGGTTTAGATTTGGGGTTAGGTTTAGATTTTAGGTTTAGATTTGGGGTTAGGTTTAGATTTTAAGTTTAGATTTGGGGTTAGGTTTAGATTTTAGGTTTAGATTTGGGGTTAGGTTTAGATTTGGGGTTAGGTTTATATTTTAGGATTAGATTTGGGGTTAGGTTAAGATTTGGGGTTAGGTTTAGATTTTAGGTTTAGATTTGGGGTTAGGTTTAGATTTTAGGTTTAGATTTGGGGTTAGGTTTAGATTTTAGGTTTAGATTTGGGGTTAGGTTTAGATTTTAGGTTTTGATTTGGGGTTAGGTTTAGATTTTAGGTTTAGATTTGGGGTTAGGTTTAGATTTTAGGTTTAGATTTGGGGTTAGGTTTAGATTTTAGGTTTAGATTTGGGGTTGGGTTTAGATTTTAGGTTTAGATTTGGGGTTAGGTTTAGATTTGGGGTTAGGTTTAGATTTGGGGTTAGGTTTAGATTTTAGGTTTAGATTTGGGGTTAGGTTTAGATTTTAGGTTTAGATTTTAGGTTTAGATTTGGGGTTAGGTTTAGATTTTAGGTTTAGATTTGGGGTTAGGTTTAGATTTTAGGTTTATATTTGGGGTAAGGTTTAGATTTGGGGTTAGGTTTAGATTTTAGGTTTAGATTTGGGGTTAGGTTTAGATTTTGGGTTAGGTTTAGATTTTAGGTTTAGATTTGGGTTTAGGTTTAGATTTTATGTTTAGATATGGGGTTAGGTTTAGATTTGGGGTTAGGTTTAGATTTTAGGTTTAGATTTGGGGTTAGGTTTAGATTTGGGGTTAGGTTTAGATTTTAGGTTTAGATTTGGGGTTAGGTTTAGATTTTAGGTTTAGATTTGGGGTTAGGTTTAGATTTGGGGTTAGGTTTAGATTTTAGGTTTAGATTTGGGGTTAGGTTTAGATTTTAGGTTTAGATTTGGGGTTAGGTTTAGATTTTAGGTTTAGATTTGGGGTTAGGTTTAGATTTTAGGTTTAGATTTGGGGTTAGGTTTAGATTTTAGGTTTAGATTTTAGGTTTAGATTTGGGGTTAGGTTTAGATTTTAGGTTTAGATTTTAGGTTTAGATATGGGGTTAGGTTTAGATTTTAGGTTTAGATTTGGGGTTAGGTTTAGATTTTAGGTTTAGATTTGGGGTTAGGTTTAGATTTTAGGTTTATATTTGGGGTAAGGTTTAGATTTGGGGTTAGGTTTAGATTTTAGGTTTAGATTTGGGGTTAGGTTTAGATTTCAGGTTAGGTTTAGATTTTAGGTTTAGATTTGGGTTTAGGTTTAGATTTTATGTTTAGATATAGGGTTAGGTTTAGATTTGGGGTTAGGTTTAGATTTTAGGTTTAGATTTGGGGTTAGGTTTAGATTTGGGGTTAGGTTTAGATTTTAGGTTTAGATTTGGGGTTAGGTTTAGATTTTAGGTTTAGATTTGGGGTTAGGTTTAGATTTGGGGTTAGGTTTAGATTTTAGGTTTAGATTTGGGGTTAGGTTTAGATTTTAGGTTTAGATTTAGGTTTAGATTTGGGGTTAGGTTTAGATTTTAGGTTTAGATTTGGGGTTAGGTTTAGATTTTAAGTTTAGATTTGGGGTTAGGTTTAGATTTTAGGTTTAGATTTGGGGTTAGGTTTAGATTTGGGGTTAGGTTTATATTTTAGGATTAGATTTGGGGTTAGGTTAAGATTTGGGGTTAGGTTTAGATTTTAGGTTTAGATTTGGGGTTAGGTTTAGATTTTAGGTTTAGATTTGGGGTTAGGTTTAGATTTTAGGTTTAGATTTGGGGTTAGGTTTAGATTTTAGGTTTTGATTTGGGGTTAGGTTTAGATTTTAGGTTTAGATTTGGGGTTAGGTTTAGATTTTAGGTTTAGATTTGGGGTTAGGTTTAGATTTTAGGTTTAGATTTGGGGTTGGGTTTAGATTTTAGGTTTAGATTTGGGGTTAGGTTTAGATTTGGGGTTAGGTTTAGATTTGGGGTTAGGTTTAGATTTTAGGTTTAGATTTGGGGTTAGGTTTAGATTTTAGGTTTAGATTTTAGGTTTAGATTTGGGGTTAGGTTTAGATTTTAGGTTTAGATTTGGGGTTAGGTTTAGATTTTAGGTTTATATTTGGGGTAAGGTTTAGATTTGGGGTTAGGTTTAGATTTTAGGTTTAGATTTGGGGTTAGGTTTAGATTTGGGGTTAGGTTTAGATTTTTGGTTTAGATTTGGGGTTAGGTTTAGATTTTAGGTTTAGATATGGGGTTAGGTTTAGATTTGGGGTTAGGTTTAGATTTTAGGTTTAGATTTGGGGTTAGGTTTAGATTTTAGGTTTAGATTTGGGGTGAGGTTTAGATTTTAGGTTTAGATTTTAGGTTTAGATTTGGGGTTAGATTTAGATTTTAGGTTTAGATTTGGGGTTAGGTTTAGATTTTAGGTTTAGATTTGGGGTTAGGTTTAGATTTTAGGTTTAGATTTGGGGTTAGGTTTAGATTTCGGGTTAGGTTTAGATTTTAGGTTTAGATTTGGGTTTAGGTTTAGATTTTATGTTTAGATATGGGGTTAGGTTTAGATTTGGGGTTAGGTTTAGATTTGGGGTTAGGTTTAGATTTTAGGTTTAGATTTGGGGTTAGGTTTAGATTTTAGGTTTAGATTTGGGGTTAGGTTTAGATTTGGGGTTAGGTTTAGATTTTAGGTTTAGATTTGGGGTTAGGTTAAGATTTGGGGTTAGGTTTAGATTTTAGGTTTAGATTTGGGGTTAGGTTTAGATTTTAGGTTTAGATTTGGGGTTAGGTTTAGATTTTAGGTTTAGATTTGGGGTTAGGTTTAGATTTTAGGTTTTGATTTGGGGCTAGGTTTAGATTTTAGGTTTAGATTTAGGTTTAGATTTGGGGTTAGGTTTAGATTTAAGTTTAGATTTGGGGTTAGGTTTAGATTTTAAGTTTAGATTTGGGGTTAGGTTTAGATTTTAGGTTTAGATTTGGGGTTAGGTTTAGATTTGGGGTTAGGTTTATATTTTAGGATTAGATTTGGGGTTAGGTTAAGATTTGGGGTTAGGTTTAGATTTTAGGTTTAGATTTGGGGTTAGGTTTAGATTTTAGGTTTAGATTTGGGGTTAGGTTTAGATTTTAGGTTTAGATTTGGGGTTAGGTTTAGATTTTAGGTTTTGATTTGGGGTTAGGTTTAGATTTTAGGTTTAGATTTGGGGTTAGGTTTATATTTTAGGTTTAGATTTGGGGTTAGGTTTAGATTTTAGGTTTAGATTTGGGGTTGGGTTTAGATTTTAGGTTTAGATTTGGGGTTAGGTTTAGATTTGGGGTTAGGTTTAGATTTTAGGTTTAGATTTGGGGTTAGGTTTAGATTTTAGGTTTAGATTTTAGGTTTAGATTTGGGGTTAGGTTTAGATTTTAGGTTTAGATTTGGGGTTAGGTTTAGATTTTAGGTTTAGATTTGGGGTAAGGTTTAGATTTGGGGTTAGGTTTAGATTTTAGGTTTAGATTTGGGGTTAGGTTTAGATTTGGGGTTAGGTTTAGATTTTTGGTTTAGATTTGGGGTTAGGTTTAGATTTTAGGTTTAGATATGGGGTTAGGTTTAGATTTGGGGTTAGGTTTAGATTTTAGGTTTAGATTTGGGGTTAGGTTTAGATTTGGGGTTAGGTTTAGATTTTAGGTTTAGATTTGGGGTTAGGTTTAGATTTTAGGTTTAGATTTGGGGTTAGGTTTAGATTTTAGGTTTAGATTTGGGGTTAGGTTTAGATTTTAGGTTTAGATTTGGGGTTAGGTTTAGATTTGGGGTTAGGTTTAGATTTTAGGTTTAGTTTTGGGGTTAGGTTTAGATTTGGGGTTAGGTTTAGATTTGGGGTTAGGTTTAGATTTTAGGTTTAGATTTGGAGTTAGGTTTAGATTTTAGGTTTAGATTTGGGGTAGGTTTAGATTTTAGGTTTAGATTTTAGGTTTAGATTTGGGGTTAGGTTTAGATTTTAGGTTTATATTTGGGGTTAGGTTTAGATTTTAGGTTTAGATTTGGGGTTAGGTTTAGATTTTAGGTTTAGATTTGGGGTTAGGTTTAGATTTTAGGTTTAGATTTGGGGTTAGGTTTAGATTTTAGGTTTAGATTTGGGGTAAGGTTTAGATTTGGGGTTAGGTTTAGATTTGGGGTTAGGTTTAGATTTGGGTTTAGGTTTAGATTTTATGTTTAGATATGGGGTTAGGTTTAGATTTGGGGTTAGGTTTAGATTTTAGGTTTAGATATGGGGTTAGGTTTAGATTTGGGGTTAGGTTTAGATTTTAGGTTTAGATTTGGGGTTAGGTTTAGATTTTAGGTTTAGATTTGGGGTTAGGTTTAGATTTGGCGTTAGGTTTAGATTTTAGGCTTAGATTTGGGGTTAGGTTTAGATTTTTGGTTTAGATTTTAGGTTTAGATTTGGGGTTAGGTTTAGATTTTAGGTTTAGATTTGGGGTTAGGTTTAGATTTTAAGTTTAGATTTGGGGTTAGGTTTAGATTTTAGGTTTAGATTTGGGGTTAGGTTTAGATTTTAGGTTTAGATTTGGGGTTAGGTTTAGATTTGGGGTTAGGTTTAGATTTTAGGTTTAGATTTGGGGTTAGGTTTAGATTTTAGGTTTAGATTTGGGTTTAGGTTTAGATTTTATGTTTAGATATGGGGTTAGGTTTAGATTTGGGGTTAGGTTTAGATTTTAGGTTTAGATTTGGGGTTAGGTTTAGATTTCGGGTTAGGTTTAGATTTTAGGTTTAGATTTGGGTTTAGGTTTAGATTTTATGTTTAGATATGGGGTTAGGTTTAGATTTGGGGTTAGGTTTAGATTTTAGGTTTTGATTTGGGGTTAGGTTTAGATTTGGGGTTAGGTTTAGATTTTAGGTTTAGATTTGGGGTTAGGTTTAGATTTTAGGTTTAGATTTGGGGTTAGGTTTAGATTTGGGGTTAGGTTTAGATTTTAGTTTTAGATTTGGGGTTAGGTTTAGATTTTAGGTTTAGATTTAGGTTTAGATTTGGGGTTAGGTTTAGATTTTAGGTTTAGATTTGGGGTTAGGTTTAGATTTTAAGTTTAGATTTGGGGTTAGGTTTAGATTTTAGGTTTAGATTTGGGGTTAGGTTTAGATTTGGGGTTAGGTTTATATTTTAGGATTAGATTTGGGGTTAGGTTAAGATTTGGGGTTAGGTTTAGATTTTAGGTTTAGATTTGGGGTTAGGTTTAGATTTTAGGTTTAGATTTGGGGTTAGGTTTAGATTTTAGGTTTAGATTTGGGGTTAGGTTTAGATTTTAGGTTTTGATTTGGGGTTAGGTTTAGATTTTAGGTTTAGATTTGGGGTTAGGTTTAGATTTTAGGTTTAGATTTGGGGTTAGGTTTAGATTTTAGGTTTAGATTTGGGGTTGGGTTTAGATTTTAGGTTTAGATTTGGGGTTAGGTTTAGATTTGGGGTTAGGTTTAGATTTTAGGTTTAGATTTGGGGTTAGGTTTAGATTTTAGGTTTAGATTTTAGGTTTAGATTTGGGGTTAGGTTTAGATTTTAGGTTTAGATTTGGGGTTAGGTTTAGATTTTAGGTTTATATTTGGGGTAAGGTTTAGATTTGGGGTTAGGTTTAGATTTTAGGTTTAGATTTGGGGTTAGGTTTAGATTTGGGGTTAGGTTTAGATTTTTGGTTTAGATTTGGGGTTAGGTTTAGATTTTAGGTTTAGATATGGGGTTAGGTTTAGATTTGGGGTTAGGTTTAGATTTTAGGTTTAGATTTGGGGTTAGGTTTAGATTTGGGGTTAGGTTTAGATTTTAGGTTTAGATTTGGGGTTAGGTTTAGATTTTAGGTTTAGATTTGGGGTTAGGTGTAGATTTGGGGTTAGGTTTAGATTTTAGGTTTAGATTTGGGGTTAGGTTTAGATTTTAGGTTTAGATTTGGGGTTAGGTTTAGATTTGGGGTTAGGTTTAGATTTTAGGTTTAGATTTGGGGTTAGGTTTAGATTTGGGGTTAGGTTTAGATTTTAGGTTTAGATTTGGGGTTAGGTTTAGATTTGGGGTTAGGTTTAGATTTTAGGTTTAGATTTGGGGTTAGGTTTAGATTTGGGGTTAGGTTTAGATTTTAGGTTTAGATTTGGGGTTAGGTTTAGATTTAAGGTTTAGATTTGGGGTTAGGTTTAGATTTTAGGTTTAGATTTGGGGTTAGGTTTAGATTTTAGGTTTAGATTTTGGGTTAGGTTTAGATTTTAGGTTAGGTTTAGATTTTAGGTTTAGTTTTGGGGTTAGGTTTAGATTTGGGGTTAGGTTTAGATTTTAGGATTAGATTTTAGGTTTAGATTTGGGGTTAGGTTTAGATTTTAGGTTAAGATTTGGGGTTAGGTTTAGATTTTAGGTTTAGATTTGGGGTTAGGTTTAGATTTTAGGTTTAGATTTGGGGTTAGGTTTAGATTTTAGGTTTAGATTTGGGGTTGGGTTTAGATTTTAGGTTTAGATTTGGGGTTAGGTTTAGATTTGGGGTTAGGTTTAGATTTTAGGTTTAGATTTGGGGTTAGGTTTAGATTTTAGGTTTAGATTTTAGGTTTAGATTTGGGGTTAGGTTTAGATTTTAGGTTTAGATTTGGGGTTAGGTTTAGATTTTAGGTTTATATTTGGGGTAAGGTTTAGATTTGGGGTTAGGTTTAGATTTTAGGTTTAGATTTGGGGTTAGGTTTAGATTTGGGGTTAGGTTTAGATTTTTGGTTTAGATTTGGGGTTAGGTTTAGATTTTAGGTTTAGATATGGGGTTAGGTTTAGAATTGGGGTTAGGTTTAGATTTTAGGTTTAGATTTGGGGTTAGGTTTAGATTTGGGGTTAGGTTTAGATTTTAGGTTTAGATTTGGGGTTAGGTTTAGGTTTAAGGTTTAGATTTGGGGTTAGGTTTAGATTTTAGGTTTAGATTTGGGGTTAGGTTTAGATTTTAGGTTTAGATTTGGGGTTAGGTTTAGATTTTAGGTTAGGTTTAGATTTTAGGTTTAGTTTTGGGGTTAGGTTTAGATTTGGGGTTAGGTTTAGATTTTAGGTTTAGATTTGGGGTTAGGTTTAGATTTTAGGATTAGATTTTAGGTTTAGATTTGGGGTTAGGTTTAGATTTTAGGTTTAGATATGGGGTTAGGTTTAGATTTGGGGTTAGGTTTAGATTTTAGGTTTAGATTTGGGGTTAGGTTTAGATTTGGGGTTAGGTTTAGATTTTAGGTTTAGATTTGGGGTTAGGTTTAGATTTTAGGTTTAGATTTGGGGTTAGGTTTAGATTTGGGGTTAGGTTTAGATTTTAGGTTTAGATTTGGGGTTAGGTTTAGATTTGGGGTTAGGTTTAGATTTTAGGTTTAGATTTGGGGTTAGGTTTAGATTTAAGGTTTAGATTTGGGGTTAGGTTTAGATTTAAGGTTTAGATTTGGGGTTAGGTTTAGATTTTAGGTTTAGATTTGGGGTTAGGTTTAGATTTTAGGTTTAGATTTGGGGTTAGGTTTAGATTTGGGGTAAGGTTTAGATTTGGGGTTAGGTTTAGATTTTAGGTTTAGATTTGGGGTTAGGTTTAGATTTGGGGTTAGGTTTAGATTTTAGGTTTAGATTTGGGGTTAGGTTTAGATTTTAGGTTTAGATTTGGGGTAAGGTTTACATTTG
This sequence comes from Patagioenas fasciata, assembly GCF_037038585.1. Classification (NCBI taxonomy): domain Eukaryota; kingdom Metazoa; phylum Chordata; class Aves; order Columbiformes; family Columbidae; genus Patagioenas; species Patagioenas fasciata. The sequence continues at coordinate 245,455 of NW_027288537.1, forward strand.
GGCTTAGGTTTAGATTTTAGGTTTAGATTTGGGGTTAGGTTTAGATTTGGGGTTAGGTTTAGATTTTAGGTTTAGATTTGGGTTTAGGTTTAGATTTTAGGTTTAGATTTGGGGTAAGGATTAGATTTGGGGTTAGGTTTAGATTTTAGGTTTAGATTTGGGGTTAGGTTTAGATTTGGGGTTAGGTTTAGATTTTAGGTTTAGATTTGGGGTTAGGTTTAGATTTTAGGTTTAGATTTGGGGTTAGGTTTAGATTTGGGGTTAGGTTTAGATTTTAGGTTTAGATTTGGGGTTAGGTTTAGATTTTAGGTTTAGATTTGGGGTTAGGTTTAGATTTTAGGTTTAGATTTGGGGTTAGGTTTAGATTTTAGGTTTAGATTTGGGGTTAGGATTAGATTTTAGGTTTAGATTTTAGGTTTAGATTTGGGGTGAGGTTTAGATTTTAGGTTTAGATTTTAGGTTTAGATTTGGGGTTAGATTTAGATTTTAGGTTTAGATTTGGGGTTAGGTTTAGATTTTAGGTTTAGATTTGGGGTTAGGTTTAGATTTTAGGTTTATATTTGAGGTAAGGTTTAGATTTGGGGTTAGGTTTAGATTTTAGGTTTAGATTTGGGGTTAGGTTTAGATTTCGGGTTAGGTTTAGATTTTAGGTTTAGATTTGGGTTTAGGTTTAGATTTTATGTTTAGATATGGGGTTAGGTTTAGATTTGGGGTTAGGTTTAGATTTTAGGTTTAGATTTGGGGTTAGGTTTAGATTTGGGGTTAGGTTTAGATTTTAGGTTTAGATTTGGGGTTAGGTTTAGATTTGAGGTTTAGATTTGGGGTTAGGTTTAGATTTGGTGTTAGGTTTAGATTTTAGGTTTAGATTTGGGGTTAGGTTTAGATTTTAGGTTTAGATTTAGGTTTAGATTTGGGGTTAGGTTTAGATTTTAGGTTTAGATTTGGGGTTAGGTTTAGATTTTAAGTTTAGATTTGGGGTTAGGTTTAGATTTTAGGTTTAGATTTGGGGTTAGGTTTAGATTTTAGGTTTAGATTTGGGGTTAGGTTTAGATTTTAGGTTTAGATTTGGGGTTAGGTTGAGATTTTAGGTTTTGATTTGGGGTTAGGTTTAGATTTTAGGTTTAGATTTGGGGTTAGGTTTATATTTTAGGTTTAGATTTGGGGTTAGGTTTAGATTTTAGGTTTAGATTTGGGGTTGGGTTTAGATTTTAGGTTTAGATTTGGGGTTAGGTTTAGATTTGGTGTTAGGTTTAGATTTTAGGTTTAGATTTGGGGTTAGGTTTAGATTTTAGGTTTAGATTTAAGGTTTAGATTTGGGGTTAGGTTTAGATTTTAGGTTTAGATTTGGGGTTAGGTTTAGATTTTAGGTTTATATTTGGGGTAAGGTTTAGATTTGGGGTTAGGTTTAGATTTTAGGTTTAGATTTGGGGTTAGGTTTAGATTTGGGGTTAGGTTTAGATTTTTGGTTTAGATTTGGGGTTAGGTTTAGATTTTAGGTTTAGATATGGGGTTAGGTTTAGATTTGGGGTTAGGTTTAGATTTTAGGTTTAGATTTGGGGTTAGGTTTAGATTTGGGGTTAGGTTTAGATTTTAGGTTTAGATTTGGGGTTAGGTTTAGATTTTAGGTTTAGATTTGGGGTTAGGTGTAGATTTGGGGTTAGGTTTAGATTTTAGGTTTAGATTTGGGGTTAGGTTTAGATTTTAGGTTTAGATTTGGGGTTAGGTTTAGATTTGGGGTTAGGTTTAGATTTTAGGTTTAGATTTGGGGTTAGGTTTAGATTTGGGGTTAGGTTTAGATTTTAGGTTTAGATTTGGGGTTAGGTTTAGATTTGGGGTTAGGTTTAGATTTTAGGTTTAGATTTGGGGTTAGATTTAGATTTGGGGTTAGGTTTAGATTTTAGGTTTAGATTTGGGGTTAGGTTTAGATTTAAGGTTTAGATTTGGGGTTAGGTTTAGATTTTAGGTTTAGATTTGGGGTTAGGTTTAGATTTTAGGTTTAGATTTGGGGTTAGGTTTAGATTTTAGGTTAGGTTTAGATTTTAGGTTTAGTTTTGGGGTTAGGTTTAGATTTGGGGTTAGGTTTAGATTTTAGGTTTAGATTTGGGGTTAGGTTTAGATTTTAGGATTAGATTTTAGGTTTAGATTTGGGGTTAGGTTTAGATTTTAGGTTTAGATTTGGGGTTAGGTTTAGATTTTAGGTTTATGTTTGGGGTTAGGTTTAGATTTTAGGTTTAGATATGGGGTTAGGTTTAGATTTGGGGTTAGGTTTAGATTTTAGGTTTAGATTTGGGGTTAGGTTTAGATTTGGGGTTAGGTTTAGATTTTAGGTTTAGATTTGGGGTTAGGTTTAGATTTGGGGTTAGGTTTAGATTTTAGGTTTAGATTTGGGGTTAGGTTTAGATTTTAGGTTTAGATTTGGGGTTAGGTTTAGATTTGGGGTTAGGTTTAGATTTTAGGTTTAGATTTGGGGTTAGGTTTAGATTTAAGGTTTAGATTTAAGGTTTAGATTTGGGGTTAGGTTTAGATTTTAGGTTTAGATTTGGGGTTAGGTTTAGATTTTAGGTTTAGATTTGGGGTTAGGTTTAGATTTGGGGTTAGGTTTAGATTTTAGGTTTAGATTTGGGGTTAGGTTTAGATTTGGGGTTAGGTTTAGATTTGGGGTTAGGTTTAGATTTTAGGTTTAGATTTGGAGTTAGGTTTAGATTTTAGGTTTAGATTTGGGGTTAGGTTTAGATTTTAGGTTTAGATTTTAGGTTTAGATTTGGGGTTAGGTTTAGATTTTAGGTTTAGATTTGGGGTTAGGTTTAGATTTTAGGTTTAGATTTGGGGTTAGGTTTAGATTTTAGCTTAGATTTGGGGTTAGGTTTAGATTTTAGGTTTAGATTTGGGGTTAGGTTTAGATTTTAGGTTTAGATTTGGGGTTAGGTTTAGATTTGGGGTTAGGTTTAGATTTTAGGTTTAGATTTGGGGTTAGGTTTAGATTTGGGGTTAGGTTTAGATTTTAGGTTTAGATTTGGGTTTAGCTTTAGATTTTATGTTTAGATATGGGGTTAGGTTTAGATTTGGGGTTAGGTTTAGATTTTAGGTTTAGATTTGGGGTTAGGTTTAGATTTGGGGTTAGGTTTAGATTTTAGGTTTAGGTTTGGGGTTAGGTTTAGATTTTAGGTTTAGATTTGGGGTTAGGTTTAGATTTGGGGTTAGGTTTAGATTTTAGGTTTAGATTTGGGGTTAGGTTTAGATTTTAGGTTTAGATTTTAGGTTTAGATTTGGGGTTAGGTTTAGATTTTAGGTTTAGATTTGGGGTTAGGTTTAGATTTTAAGTTTAGATTTGGGGTTAGGTTTAGATTTTAGGTTTAGATTTGGGGTTAGGTTTATATTTTAGGATTAGATTTGGGGTTAGGTTTAGATTTGGGGTTAGGTTTAGATTTTAGGTTTAGATTTGGGGTTAGGTTTAGATTTTAGGTTTAGATTTTAGGTTTAGATTTGGGGTTAGGTTTAGATTTTAGGTTTAGATTTGGGGTTAGGTTTAGATTTTAGGTTTTGATTTGGGGTTAGGTTTAGATTTTAGGTTTAGATTTGGGGTTAGGTTTAGATTTGTGGTTAGATTTGGGGTTAGGTTTAGATTTGGGGTTAGGTTTAGATTTTAGGTTTAGATTTGGGGTTAGGTTTAGATTTTAGGTTTATATTTGGGGTTAGGTTTAGATTTTAGGTTTAGATATGGGGTTAGGTTTAGATTTGGGGTTAGGTTTAGATTTTAGGTTTAGATTTGGGGTTAGGTTTAGATTTGGGGTTAGGTTTAGATTTTAGGTTTAGATTTGGGGTTAGGTTTAGATTTTAGGTTTAGATTTGGGGTTAGGTTTAGATTTGGGGTTAGGTTTAGATTTTAGGTTTAGATTTGGGGTTAGGTTTAGATTTAAGGTTTAGATTTGGGGTTAGGTTTAGATTTGGGGTTAGATTTGGGGTTAGGTTTAGATTTGGGGTTAGGTTTAGATTTTAGGTTTAGATTTTAGGTTTAGATTTGGGGTTAGGTTTAGATTTTAGGTTTAGATTTGGGGTTAGGTTTAGATTTGGGGTTAGATTTGGGGTTAGGTTTAGATTTGGGGTTAGGTTTAGATTTTAGGTTTAGATTTGGGGTTAGGTTTGGATTTGGGGTTAGGTTTAGATTTTAGGTTTATATTTGGGGTAAGGTTTAGATTTGGGGTTAGGTTTAGATTTTAGGTTTAGATTTGGGGTTAGGTTTAGATTTGGGGTTAGGTTTAGATTTTAGGTTTAGATTTGGGGTTAGGTTTAGATTTTAGGTTTAGATTTGGGGTTAGGTTTAGATTTGGGGTTAGGTTTAGATTTTAGGTTTAGATTTGGGGTTAGGTTTAGATTTGGGGTTAGGTTTAGATTTTAGGTTTAGATTTGGGGTTAGGTTTAGATTTTAGGTTTAGATTTGGGGTAAGGATTAGATTTGGGGTTAGGTTTAGATTTTAGGTTTAGATTTGGGGTTAGGTTTAGATTTGGGGTTAGGTTTAGATTTTAGGTTTAGATTTGGGGTTAGGTTTAGATTTGCGGTTAGGTTTAGATTTTAGGTTTAGATTTGGGGTTAGGTTTAGATTTTAGGTTTAGATTTGGGGTTAGGTTTAGATTTGGGGTTAGGTTTAGATTTTAGGTTTAGATTTGGGGTTAGGTTTATATTTAAGGTTTAGATTTGGGGTTAGGTTTAGATTTGGGGTTAGATTTGGGGTTAGGTTTAGATTTGGGGTTAGGTTTAGATTTTAGGTTTAGATTTTAGGTTTAGATTTGGGGTTAGGTTTAGATTTTAGGTTTAGATTTGGGGTTAGTTTTAGATTTGGGGTTAGATTTGGGGTTAGGTTTATATTTGGGGTTAGGTTTAGATTTTAGGTTTAGATTTGGGGTTAGGTTTAGATTTTAGGTTTATATTTGGGGTTAGGTTTAGATTTTAGGTTTAGATATGGGGTTAGGTTTAGATTTGGGGTTAGGTTTAGATTTTAGGTTTAGATTTGGGGTTAGGTTTAGATTTTAGGTTTAGATTTGGGGTTAGGTTTAGATTTGGGGTTAGGTTTAGATTTTAGGTTTAGATTTGGGGTTAGGTTTAGATTTAAGGTTTAGATTTGGGGTTAGGTTTAGATTTGGGGTTAGATTTGGGGTTAGGTTTAGATTTGGGGTTAGGTTTAGATTTTAGGTTTAGATTTTAGGTTTAGATTTGGGGTTAGGTTTAGATTTTAGGTTTAGATTTGGGGTTAGGTTTAGATTTGGGGTTAGATTTGGGGTTAGGTTTAGATTTGGGGTTAGGTTTAGATTTTAGGTTTAGATTTGGGGTTAGGTTTGGATTTGGGGTTAGGTTTAGATTTTAGGTTTAGATTTGGGGTTAGGTTTAGATTTTAGGTTTTGATTTGGGGTTAGGTTTAGATTTTAGGTTTATATTTGGGGTAAGGTTTAGATTTGGGGTTAGGTTTAGATTTTAGGTTTAGATTTGGGGTTAGGTTTAGATTTGGGGTTAGGTTTAGATTTTAGGTTTAGATTTGGGGTTAGGTTTAGATTTTAGGTTTTGATTTGGGGTTAGGTTTAGATTTGGGTTTAGGTTTAGATTTTAGGTTTAGATTTGGGGTTAGGTTTAGATTTGGGGTTAGGTTTAGATTTTAGGTTTAGATTTGGGGTTAGGTTTAGATTTTAGGTTTAGATTTGGGGTTAGGTTTAGATTTTGGGTTAGGTTTAGATTTTAGGTTTAGATTTGGGGTTAGGTTTAGATTTTAGGTTTAGATTTGGGGTTAGTTTTAGATTTAAGGTTTAGATTTGGGGTTAGGTTTAGATTTGGGGTTAGGTTTAGATTTTAGGTTTAGATTTGGGGTTAGGTTTAGATTTTAGGTTTAGATTTGGGGTTAGGTTTAGATTTAGGGTTAGGTTTAGATTTTTGGTTTAGATTTGGGGTTAGGTTTAGATTTGGGGTTAGGTTTAGATTTTAGGTTTAGATTTGGGGTTAGGTTTAGATTTTAGGTTTAGATTTGGGGTTAGGTTTAGATTTGGGGTTAGGTTTAGATTTTAGGTTTAGATTTGGGTTTAGGTTTAGATTTTTGGTTTAGATTTGGGGTTAGGTTTAGATTTGGGGTTAGGTTTAGATTTTAGGTTTAGATTTGGGGTTAGGTTTAGATTTGGGGTTCGGTTTAGATTTTAGGTTTAGATTTGGGGTTAGGTTTAGATTTTAGGTTTAGATTTGGGGTTAGGTTTAGATTTGGGGTTAGGTTTATATTTTAGGATTAGATTTGGGGTTAGGTTTAGATTTTAAGTTTAGATTTGGGGTTAGGTTTAGATTTTAGGTTTAGATTTGGGGTTAGGTTTAGATTTGGGGTTAGGTTTATATTTTAGGATTAGATTTGGGGTTAGGTTTAGATTTGGGGTTAGGTTTAGATTTTAGGTTTAGATTTGGGGTTAGGTTTAGATTTTAGGTTTAGATTTTAAGTTTAGATTTGGGGTTAGGTTTAGATTTTAGGTTTAGATTTGGGGTTAGGTTTAGATTTTAGGTTTTGATTTGGGGTTAGGTTTAGATTTTAGGTTTAGATTTGGGGTTAGGTTTAGATTTTAGGTTTAGATTTGGGGTTAGGTTTAGATTTTAGGTTTAGATTTTAGGTTAGGTTTAGATTTTAGGTTAGGTTTAAATTTTAGGTTTAGATTTGGGGTTAGGTTTAGATTTGGGGTTAGGTTTAGATTTTAGGTTTAGATTTGGGGTTAGGTTTAGATTTTAGGTTTAGATTTTAGGTTTAGATTTGGGGTTAGGTTTAGATTTTAGGTTTAGATTTGGGGTTAGGTTTAGATTTTAGGTTTATATTTGGGGTTAGGTTTAGATTTTAGGTTTAGATTTGGGGTTAGGTTTAGATTTTAGGTTTAGATTTTAGGTTTAGATTTGGGGTTAGGTTTAGATTTTAGGTTTAGATTTGTGGTTAGGTTTAGATTTTAAGTTTAGATTTGGGGTTAGGTTTAGATTTTAGGTTTAGATTTGGGGTTAGGTTTATATTTTAGGATTAGATTTGGGGTTAGGTTTAGATTTGGGGTTAGGTTTAGATTTTAGGTTTAGATTTGGGGTTAGGTTTAGATTTTAGGTTTAGATTTTAGGTTTAGATTTGGGGTTAGGTTTAGATTTGGGGTTAGGTTTAGATTTGGGGTTAGGTTTAGATTTTAGGTTTTGATTTGGGGTTAGGTTTAGATTTTAGGTTTAGATTTGGGGTTAGGTTTATATTTTAGGTTTAGATTTGGGGTTAGGTTTAGATTTTAGGTTTAGATTTGGGGTTAGGTTTAGATTTTAGGTTTAGATTTGGGGTTAGGTTTAGATTTGGGGTTAGGTTTAGATTTTAGGTTTAGATTTGGGGTTAGGTTTAGATTTTAGGTTTAGATTTTAGGTTTAGATTTGGGGTTAGGTTTAGATTTTAGGTTTAGATTTGGGGTTAGGTTTAGATTTTAGGTTTAGATTTGGGGTAAGGATTAGATTTGGGGTTAGGTTTAGATTTTAGGTTTAGATTTGGGGATAGGTTTAGATTTGGGGTTAGGTTTAGATTTTAGGTTTAGATTTGGGGTTAGGTTTAGATTTTAGGTTTAGATTTGGGGTTAGGTTTAGATTTGGGTTTAGGTTTAGATTTTAGGTTTAGATTTGGGGTTAGGTTTAGATTTTAGGTTTAGATTTGGGGTTAGGTTTAGATTTGGGGTTAGGTTTAGATTTTAGGTTTAGATTTGGGGTTAGGTTTAGATTTGGGGTTAGGTTTAGATTTTAGGTTTAGATTTGGGGTTAGGTTTAGATTTGGGGTTAGGTTTAGATTTTAGGTTTAGATTTGGAGTTAGGTTTAGATTTAAGGTTTAGATTTGGGGTTAGGTTTAGATTTTAGGTTTAGATTTGGGGTTAGGTTTAGATTTTAGGTTAGGTTTAGATTTTAGGTTTAGATTTGGGGTTAGGTTTAGATTTGGGGTTAGGTTTAGATTTTAGGTTTAGAATTGGGGTTAGGTTTAGATTTTAGGTTTAGATTTTAGGTTTAGATTTGGGGTTAGGTTTAGATTTTAGGTTTAGATTTGGGGTTAGGTTTAGATTTTTGGTTTATATTTGGGGTTAGGTTTAGATTTTAGGTTTAGATATGGGGTTAGGTTTAGATTTGGGGTTAGGTTTAGATTTTAGGTTTAGATTTGGGGTTAGGTTTAGATTTTAGGTTTATATTTGGGGTTAGGTTTAGATTTTAGGTTTAGATATGGGGTTAGGTTTAGATTTGGGGTTAGGTTTAGATTTTAGGTTTAGATTTGGGGTTAGGTTTAGATTTGGGGTTAGGTTTAGATTTTAGGTTTAGATTTGGGGTTAGGTTTAGATTTTAGGTTTAGATTTGGGGTTAGGTTTAGATTTGGGGTTAGGTTTAGATTTTAGGTTTAGATTTGGGGTTAGGTTTAGATTTAAGGTTTAGATTTGGGGTTAGGTTTAGATTTGGGGGTTAGATTTGGGGTTAGGTTTAGATTTGGGGTTAGGTTTAGATTTGAGGTTTAGATTTTAGGTTTAGATTTGGGGTTAGGTTTAGATTTTAGGTTTAGATTTGGGGTTAGGTTTAGATTTGGGGTTAGATTTGGGGTTAGGTTTAGATTTGGGGTTAGGTTTAGATTTTAGGTTTAGATTTGGGGTTAGGTTTAGATTTGGGGTTAGGTTTAGATTTTAGGTTTAGATTTGGGGTTAGGTTTAGATTTTAGGTTTTGATTTGGGGTTAGGTTTAGATTTTAGGTTTATATTTGGGGTAAGGTTTAGATTTGGGGTTAGGTTTAGATTTTAGGTTGATTTGGGGTTAGGTTTAGATTTGGGGTTAGGTTTAGATTTTAGGTTTAGATTTGGGGTTAGGTTTAGATTTTAGGTTTATATTTGGGGTTAGGTTTAGACTTGGGGTTAGGTTTAGATTTTAGGTTTAGATTTGGGGTTAGGTTTAGATTTGGGGTTAGGTTTAGATTTTAGGTTTAGATTTGGGGTTAGGTTTAGATTTGGGGTTAGGTTTAGATTTTAGGTTTAGATTTGGGGTTAGGTTTAGATTTTAGGTTTAGATTTGGGGTTAGGTTTAGATTTTGGGTTAGGTTTAGATTTTAGGTTTAGATTTGGGGTTAGGTTTAGATTTTAGGTTTAGATTTGGGGTTAGGTTTAGATTTAACGTTTAGATTTGGGGTTAGGTTTAGATTTGGGGTTAGGTTTAGATTTTAGGTTTAGATTTGGGGTTAGGTTTAGATTTTAGGTTTAGATTTGGGGTTAGGTTTAGATTTAGGGTTAGGTTTAGATTTTTGGTTTAGATTTGGGGTTAGGTTTAGATTTGGGGTTAGGTTTAGATTTTAGGTTTAGATTTGGGGTTAGGTTTAGATTTGGGGTTAGGTTTAGATTTTAGGTTTAGATTTGGGGTAAGGTTTACATTTGGGCTTAGGTTTAGATTTTAGGTTTAGATTTGGGGTTAGGTTTAGATTTCGGGTTAGGTTAAGATTTTAGGTTTAGATTTGGGTTTAGGTTTAGATTTTATGTTTAGATATGGGGTTAGGTTTAGATTTGGGGTTAGGTTTAGATTTAGGTTTAGATTTGGGGTTAGGTTTAGATTTGGGGTTCGGTTTAGATTTTAGGTTTAGATTTGGGGTTAGGTTTAGATTTTAGGTTTAGATTTGGGGTTAGGTTTAGATTTTAGGTTAGGTTTATATTTAGGATTAGATTTGGGGTTAGGTTTAGATTTTAAGTTTAGATTTGGGGTTAGGTTTAGATTTTAGGTTTAGATTTGGGGTTAGGTTTAGATTTGGGGTTAGGTTTATATTTTAGGATTAGATTTGGGGTTAGGTTTAGATTTGGGTTAGGTTTAGATTTTAGGTTTAGATTTGGGGTTAGGTTTAGATTTTAGGTTTAGATTTTAGGTTTAGATTTGGGGTTAGGTTTAGATTTAGGTTTAGATTTGGGTTAGGTTTAGATTTTAGGTTTAGATTTGGGGTTAGGTTTAGATTTTAGGTTTATATTTGGGGTAAGGATTAGATTTGGGGTTAGGTTTAGATTTTAGGTTTAGATTTGGGGTTAGGTTTAGATTTGGGGTTAGGTTTAGATTTTAGGTTTAGATTTGGGGTTAGGTTTAGATTTTAGGTTTAGATTTGGGGTTAGGTGTAGATTTGGGGTTAGGTTTAGATTTTAGGTTTAGATTTGGGTTTAGGTGTAGATTTGGGGTTAGGTTTAGATTTTAGGTTTAGATTTGGGGTTAGGTTTAGATTTTAGGTTTAGATTTGGGGTTAGGTTTAGATTTTAGTTTTAGATTTGGGGTTAGGTTTAGATTTGGGGTTAGGTTTAGATTTTAGGTTTAGATTTGGGGTTAGGTTTAGATTTGGGGTTAGGTTTAGATTTTAGGTTTAGATTTGGGGTTAGGTTTAGATTTAAGGTTTAGATTTGGGGTTAGGTTTAGACTTTAGGTTTAGATTTGGGGTTAGGTTTAGATTTTTGGTTTAGATTTGGGGTTAGGTTTAGATTTGGGGTTAGGTTTAGATTTTAGGTTTAGATTTGGGGTTAGGTTTAGATTTCGGGTTAGATTTGGGGTTAGGTTTAGATTTGGGGTTAGGTTTAGATTTTAGGTTTAGATTTGGGGTTAGGTTTAGACTTGGGGTTAGGTTTAGATTTTAGGTTTAGATTTGGGGTTAGGTTTAGATTTAGGTTTAGATTTGGGGTTAGGTTTAGATTTAGGGTTAGGTTTAGATTTTTGGTTTAGATTTGGGGTTAGGTTTAGATTTGGGGTTAGGTTTAGATTTTAGGTTTAGATTTGGGGTTAGGTTTAGATTTTAGGTTTAGATTTGGGGTTAGGTTTAGATTTTAGGTTTAGATTTGGGGTAAGGTTTACATTTGGGCTTAGGTTTAGATTTTAGGTTTAGATTTGGGGTTAGGTTTAGATTTCGGTTTAGGTTTAGATTTTAGGTTTAGATTGGGTTTAGGTTTAGATTTTAGGTTTAGATATGGGGTTAGGTTTAGATTTGGGGTTAGGTTTAGATTTTAGGTTTAGATTTGGGGTTAGGTTTAGATTTGGGGTTAGGTTTAGATTTTAGGTTTAGATTTGGGGTTAGGTTTAGATTTTAGGTTTAGATATGGGGTTAGGTTTAGATTTGGGGTTAGGTTTAGATTTTAGGTTTAGATTTGGGGTTAGGTTTAGATTTAAGGTTTAGATTTGGGGTTAGGTTTAGATTTGGGGTTTAGGTTTGGGGCTAGGTTTAGATTTTAGGTTTAGATTTGGGGTTAGGTTTAGATTTGGGGTTAGATTTGGGGTTAGGTTTAGATTTGGGGTTAGGTTTAGATTTTAGGTTTAGATTTTACGTTTAGATTTGGGGTTAGGTTTAGATTTTAGGTTTAGATTTGGGGTTAGGTTTAGATTTGGGGTTAGATTTGGGGTTAGGTTTAGATTTGGGGTTAGGTTAGATTTTAGGTTTAGATTTGGGGTTAGGTTTAGATTTGGGGTTAGGTTTAGATTTTAGGTTTAGATTTGGGGTTAGGTTTAGATTTTAGGTTTAGATTTGGGGTTAGGTTTAGATTTGGGGTTAGGTTTAGATTTTAGGTTTAGATTTGGGGTTAGGTTTAGATTTTAGGTTTAGATTTGGGGTTAGGTTTAGACTTGGGGTTAGGTTTAGATTTTAGGTTTAGATTTGGGGTTAGGTTTAGATTTGGGGTTAGGTTTAGATTTTAGGTTTAGATTTGGGGTTAGGTTTAGATTTGGGGTTAGGTTTAGATTTTAGGTTTAGATTTGGGGTTAGGTTTAGATTTTGGGTTAGGTTTAGATTTTAGGTTTAGATTTGGGGTTAGGTTTAGATTTTAGGTTTAGATTTGGGGTTAGGTTTAGATTTAAGGTTTAGATTTGGGGTTAGGTTTAGATTTTAGGTTTAGATATGGGGTTAGGTTTAGATTTGGGGTTAGGTTTAGATTTTAGGTTTAGATTTGGGGTTAGGTTTAGATTTTAGGTTTATATTTGGGGTTAGGTTTAGATTTTAGGTTTAGATATGGGGTTAGGTTTAGATTTGGGGTTAGGTTTAGATTTTAGGTTTAGATTTGGGGTTAGGTTTAGATTTGGGGTTAGGTTTAGATTTTAGGTTTAGATTTGGGGTTAGGTTTAGATTTGGGGTTAGGTTTAGATTTTAGGTTTAGATTTGGGGTTAGGTTTAGATTTAAGGTTTAGATTTGGGGTTAGGTTTAGATTTGGGGTTAGATTTGGGGTTAGGTTTAGATTTGGGGTTAGGTTTAGATTTGAGGTTTAGATTTTAGGTTTAGATTTGGGGTTAGGTTTAGATTTTAGGTTTAGATTTGGGGTTAGGTTTAGATTTGGGGTTAGATTTGGGGTTAGGTTTAGATTTGGGGTTAGGTTTAGATTTTAGGTTTAGATTTGGGGTTAGGTTTAGATTTGGGGTTAGGTTTAGATTTTAGGTTTAGATTTGGGGTTAGGTTTAGATTTTAGGTTTTGATTTGGGGTTAGGTTTAGATTTTAGGTTTATATTTGGGGTAAGGTTTAGATTTGGGGTTAGGTTTAGATTTTAGGTTTGATTTGGGGTTAGGTTTAGATTTGGGGTTAGGTTTAGATTTTAGGTTTAGATTTGGGGTTAGGTTTAGATTTTAGGTTTAGATTTGGGGTTAGGTTTAGACTTGGGGTTAGGTTTAGATTTTAGGTTTAGATTTGGGGTTAGGTTTAGATTTGGGGTTAGGTTTAGATTTTAGGTTTAGATTTGGGGTTAGGTTTAGATTTGGGGTTAGGTTTAGATTTTAGGTTTAGATTTGGGGTTAGGTTTAGATTTTAGGTTTAGATTTGGGGTTAGGTTTAGATTTTGGGTTAGGTTTAGATTTTAGGTTTAGATTTGGGGTTAGGTTTAGATTTTAGGTTTAGATTTGGGGTTAGGTTTAGATTTAAGGTTTAGATTTGGGGTTAGGTTTAGATTTGGGGTTAGGTTTAGATTTTAGGTTTATATTTGGGGTTAGGTTTAGATTTTAGGTTTAGATTTGGGGTTAGGTTTAGATTTAGGGTTAGGTTTAGATTTTTGGTTTAGATTTGGGGTTAGGTTTAGATTTGGGGTTAGGTTTAGATTTTAGGTTTAGATTTGGGGTTAGGTTTAGATTTTAGGTTTAGATTTGGGGTTAGGTTTAGATTTTAGGTTTAGATTTGGGGTAAGGTTTACATTTGGGCTTAGGTTTAGATTTTAGGTTTAGATTTGGGGTTAGGTTTAGATTTCGGGTTAGGTTAAGATTTTAGGTTTAGATTTGGGTTTAGGTTTAGATTTTATGTTTAGATATGGGGTTAGGTTTAGATTTGGGGTTAGGTTTAGATTTTAGGTTTAGATTTGGGGTTAGGTTTAGATTTGGGGTTCGGTTTAGATTTTAGGTTTAGATTTGGGGTTAGGTTTAGATTTTAGGTTTAGATTTGGGGTTAGGTTTAGATTTTAGGTTAGGTTTATATTTTAGGATTAGATTTGGGGTTAGGTTTAGATTTTAAGTTTAGATTTGGGGTTAGGTTTAGATTTTAGGTTTAGATTTGGGGTTAGGTTTAGATTTGGGGTTAGGTTTATATTTTAGGATTAGATTTGGGGTTAGGTTTAGATTTGGGGTTAGGTTTAGATTTTAGGTTTAGATTTGGGGTTAGGTTTAGATTTTAGGTTTAGATTTTAGGTTTAGATTTGGGGTTAGGTTTAGATTTAGGTTTAGATTTGGGTTAGGTTTAGATTTTAGGTTTAGATTTGGGGTTAGGTTTAGATTTTAGGTTTATATTTGGGGTAAGGATTAGATTTGGGGTTAGGTTTAGATTTTAGGTTTAGATTTGGGGTTAGGTTTAGATTTGGGGTTAGGTTTAGATTTTAGGTTTAGATTTGGGGTTAGGTTTAGATTTTAGGTTTAGATTTGGGGTTAGGTGTAGATTTGGGGTTAGGTTTAGATTTTAGGTTTAGATTTGGGTTTAGGTGTAGATTTGGGGTTAGGTTTAGATTTTAGGTTTAGATTTGGGGTTAGGTTTAGATTTTAGGTTTAGATTTGGGGTTAGGTTTAGATTTTAGTTTTAGATTTGGGGTTAGGTTTAGATTTGGGGTTAGGTTTAGATTTTAGGTTTAGATTTGGGGTTAGGTTTAGATTTGGGGTTAGGTTTAGATTTTAGGTTTAGATTTGGGGTTAGGTTTAGATTTAAGGTTTAGATTTGGGGTTAGGTTTAGACTTTAGGTTTAGATTTGGGGTTAGGTTTAGATTTTTGGTTTAGATTTGGGGTTAGGTTTAGATTTGGGGTTAGGTTTAGATTTTAGGTTTAGATTTGGGGTTAGGTTTAGATTTCGGGTTAGATTTGGGGTTAGGTTTAGATTTGGGGTTAGGTTTAGATTTTAGGTTTAGATTTGGGGTTAGGTTTAGACTTGGGGTTAGGTTTAGATTTTAGGTTTAGATTTGGGGTTAGGTTTAGATTTTAGGTTTAGATTTGGGGTTAGGTTTAGATTTAGGGTTAGGTTTAGATTTTTGGTTTAGATTTGGGGTTAGGTTTAGATTTGGGGTTAGGTTTAGATTTTAGGTTTAGATTTGGGGTTAGGTTTAGATTTTAGGTTTAGATTTGGGGTAAGGTTTACATTTGGGCTTAGGTTTAGATTTTAGGTTTAGATTTGGGGTTAGGTTTAGATTTCGGTTTAGGTTTAGATTTTAGGTTTAGATTTGGGTTTAGGTTTAGATTTTAGGTTTAGATATGGGGTTAGGTTTAGATTTGGGGTTAGGTTTAGATTTTAGGTTTAGATTTGGGGTTAGGTTTAGATTTGGGGTTAGGTTTAGATTTTAGGTTTAGATTTGGGGTTAGGTTTAGATTTTAGGTTTAGATATGGGGTTAGGTTTAGATTTGGGGTTAGGTTTAGATTTTAGGTTTAGATTTGGGGTTAGGTTTAGATTTAAGGTTTAGATTTGGGGTTAGGTTAGATTTGGGGTTTAGGTTTGGGGCTAGGTTTAGATTTTAGGTTTAGATTTGGGGTTAGGTTTAGATTTGGGGTTAGATTTGGGGTTAGGTTTAGATTTGGGGTTAGGTTTAGATTTTAGGTTTAGATTTTAGGTTTAGATTTGGGGTTAGGTTTAGATTTTAGGTTTAGATTTGGGGTTAGGTTTAGATTTGGGGTTAGATTTGGGGTTAGGTTTAGATTTGGGGTTAGGTTTAGATTTTAGGTTTAGATTTGGGGTTAGGTTTAGATTTGGGGTTAGGTTTAGATTTTAGGTTTAGATTTGGGGTTAGGTTTAGATTTTAGGTTTTGATTTGGGGTTAGGTTTAGATTTTAGGTTTATATTTGGGGTAAGGTTTAGATTTGGGGTTAGGTTTAGATTTTAGGTTTAGATTTGGGGTTAGGTTTAGATTTGGGGTTAGGTTTAGATTTTAGGTTTAGATTTGGGGTTAGGTTTAGATTTTAGGTTTAGATTTGGGGTTAGGTTTAGACTTGGGGTTAGGTTTAGATTTTAGGTTTAGATTTGGGGTTAGGTTTAGATTTGGGGTTAGGTTTAGATTTTAGGTTTAGATTTGGGGTTAGGTTTAGATTTGGGGTTAGGTTTAGATTTTAGGTTTAGATTTGGGGTTAGGTTTAGATTTTGGGTTAGGTTTAGATTTTAGGTTTAGATTTGGGGTTAGGTTTAGATTTTAGGTTTAGATTTGGGGTTAGGTTTAGATTTAAGGTTTAGATTTGGGGTTAGGTTTAGATTTGGGGTTAGGTTTAGATTTTAGGTTTAGATTTGGGGTTAGGTTTAGATTTTAGGTTTAGATTTGGGGTTAGGTTTAGATTTCGGGTTAGGTTTAGATTTTAGGTTTAGATTTGGGTTTAGGTTTAGATTTTTGGTTTAGATTTGGGGTTAGGTTTAGATTTGGGGTTAGGTTTAGATTTTAGGTTTAGATTTGGGGTTAGGTTTAGATTTGGGGTTCGGTTTAGATTTTAGGTTTAGATTTGGGGTTAGGTTTAGATTTTAGGTTTAGATTTGGGGTTAGGTTTAGATTTGGGGTTAGGTTTATATTTTAGGATTAGATTTGGGGTTAGGTTTAGATTTTAAGTTTAGATTTGGGGTTAGGTTTAGATTTTAGGTTTAGATTTGGGGTTAGGTTTAGATTTGGGGTTAGGTTTATATTTTAGGATTAGATTTGGGGTTAGGTTTAGATTTGGGGTTAGGTTTAGATTTTAGGTTTAGATTTGGGGTTAGGTTTAGATTTTAGGTTTAGATTTTAAGTTTAGATTTGGGGTTAGGTTTAGATTTTAGGTTTAGATTTGGGGTTAGGTTTAGATTTTAGGTTTTGATTTGGGGTTAGGTTTAGATTTTAGGTTTAGATTTGGGGTTAGGTTTAGATTTTAGGTTTAGATTTGGGGTTAGGTTTAGATTTTAGGTTTAGATTTTAGGTTAGGTTTAGATTTTAGGTTAGGTTTAGATTTTAGGTTTAGATTTGGGGTTAGGTTTAGATTTGGGGTTAGGTTTAGATTTTAGGTTTAGATTTGGGGTTAGGTTTAGATTTTAGGTTTAGATTTTAGGTTTATATTTGGGGTTAGGTTTAGATTTTAGGTTTAGATATGGGGTTAGGTTTAGATTTGGGGTTAGGTTTAGATTTTAGGTTTAGATTTGGGGTTAGGTTTAGATTTTAGGTTTAGATTTGGGGTTAGGTTTAGATTTTAAGTTTAGATTTGGGGTTAGGTTTAGATTTTAGGTTTAGATTTGGGGTTAGGTTTATATTTTAGGATTAGATTTGGGGTTAGGTTTAGATTTGGGGTTAGGTA